>NW_028301637.1:7859077-8161349 GCF_987345545.1 Pholcus phalangioides
TTGGCTCACCACGTAAGATGCCGTTAAGAATATTTCCTGTTTTTATATAAGGGTCGTTGATGACGTGAGCATCATCCGATGCTGACGTAATACTTGAATGACCCCCTTAGAGTTTCTAAAGTGAGAAACCAGCCAAGCAAAGAAAGTGAAACACAATCCTTAACGATTCATCAAAAAGAAAACAATTCTGCGAGGATTTCTATTGTTATTTCGTTGACTTCTGTGAATTTAATGTTCACAAATCACTACGATAATGATCTTTTAACATTATTTTGTGACCTGTTTCTTACCTGCAATACGTGTAATTAGTTTTGAATAATTTTGTTTCCCGTAAAAAATAATAACAAAAAAACAATCACGAATCTCATTCCTCAAAGTACTAAGAGAGTCTTGACCATCTCTCTTTTGCTGTTTAGGAAGGGGTCATTCAAGTATTACGTCAGCATCGATGGTGGGGGGGGGGGGGAGTGAATCAATCATTTGTGACTGTACTAGGTAAAACTAACTAATTCACTCACTCACTCACTAGGTCACTTACTCACATACTCAGTAGGCAACTCACATACCTATCGGTGAATTTCCTAGCGGTGAATTTTCCGGCGATGAATTGTTGTCGGTGAATTTTCCGGACACACCCTCGAATGGTTGATAGCACATATCGTTGCAAATCAGTCTGAAAAATATGTTTTTGGTTAAGTGCTGTTGTGCACACTCTCCGTAGAAACCACTGTCTACCGCCTTTGCTATTGCGATTCAACCACGAATTCTATAACCAAATATGCTTGTTTAGGTGTCTTATATCACCTCTTAAAGTTTGTCCCATGAATTTAGAATCACCCTGTATTAAAAAGGACGCAGCGAGAGGGGGAACTTGGTGGTCTCCTACGAGCACTACTAAAACCACACACGAACCTCTCTTCGATATTCCTCTGTGGAACTTCTAACGAATTGGAACATGTTGGAATATATGTGTACGCATAGGGAACCTTCCGTGACGTTTGTTTCTGTGTAAGGCTTATTATGTGTAGTGCTGCCATCTGCAATCACTTTTTTAAACTATGAGTTTTTTCTCAACTCATAGAGAGTGAAGTGTAATGAATGAATGGATATACCGTTGTAGGCCTGTTGCTCTCTGCGGCGGGCGAGACTTTTTAACGGAGAGATCGGCTCGCATCCGCGCCTCGAAGTTGGGAACCGCAGGAAACCAACTTCAGCCGACCACCACTGCGGCGACGGTGGTTTTTAACAACTGGTTGATGCGAAGAGATATGAATTTAGTGCAATGTACTGTCCCGTTCAGTGCACACGAGCTCTAAGGAAAGATTGAAATACCCGTTGCTTTTGTAGTCTAGGGTGTCTAGGGCACTCACCCGGCAAGTGAGAGGACGTGGGTTCGATACCCCGGGATTGCAGTTGAATTTTCTTTCTTTCCTGAATTCACCTTCGCATCAACCAGTCGTTAAAGACCTTCGGATATGGTATGCATAAGATCTCTTTTCAAAAATATTTTACGGAAAATTCACCGACAACAATTCACCGCCATGCACTTCACCGCTAGGAAAATTCACCACCACCACCAAACCAGAACATGGCTCCCACTCTGTCCCAAGATAGGGATAGGAAAATTCACCGCCATGCAATTCACCGCTAGGAAAATTCACCGACAACAGTTCGATGCGAGTCAGAAAGCGAGGGAGTGAACGATTGAGTTACTGAGTCAGTGAGTGAGCGAGTGAGCTACTGAGTCCATGAGCGAGTGAGCTACTGAGTCCATGAGCGAGTGAGCTACTGAGTCCATGAGCGAGTGAGCTACTGAGTCCATGAGCGAGTGAGCTACTGAGTTCATGAGCGAGTGAGTGAGGGAGTGAATCAATCATTTGTGACACTACTAGGTTAAAACTAATTCACTCACTTACTCACTAGGTCACACGCTCAATCACTTAATCACTCACTCACTCACTAGGTCACTCTCACATACTCTCTAGGTAACTCACTCCCTCTTCTTTCACTGACTCAGTAACTCAATCGCTCACTCCCATGCCAACTGACTCGCAACGAACTGTTGTCGGTGAATTGTTAGTCGGCGAACTTTCCGGCAGTGAATTTTTCTAGCGGTGAATTTGCCTAGCGGTGAATTGTTAGTCGGTCAATTTTCCGGCGGTGAATTTTCCAGACACGTTCAATAATATGGTCTTCTACCTATTAAAAAGCGTTACTCGCCAATCATTCTAACAATGCACCAGTTGTTATCACCCACAGACTATACGAACACCGTTTGTTTCAGCTCCTCCTAAGTAATCCTCAGAACGATGATTTGGCTCAAACTACTCGTCTTATGCATCCCGGGAAGGTGCTCGAACTCGTTCAACGCCGATCTGGACCACGTCTGGAACGCTTACAGGGATGTCTACCCGAAACCGTTCCCGAACGCAAAGCGCGCCGAGAGATCGGCCAAGCTCCAAGCCAACACGGAAATGGTGGTCGGCCACAACATCGAAGCGGATCTCGGCAAGCATACCTACTGGCTCGGTCTCAACGATTTCAGCGACGCGACTCACGAAGAGTCCGACAGTCTCGACAAGAGCATCGTCCCGGACGAGGACTCGCTTCCGACGAAGAACGCCCTGCAGCCACTGTACGACGAGACTCGCGCGGAACCTCCCGGGGAACTGGATTACAGGAAAGTGTACCGAGTCAATCCGGTGAGGGACCAAAAGAGGTGTCGGTGCAGTTACGCCTTCGCAGCGCTGGGTGCCCTGGAAGGTCGATGGGCCGTGGTCGAGAACAAGCTTCCAGAACTGAGCGTCCAGAACGCCGTCGACTGCGCCAAGAAGAACGGGTGCAGCGGTGGGACTCCGCAGACGGTCTACGGGTACATCATCGGCAACAGCGGCATCCACACCAAACAGTACTACCCATACCAGGCGAAAGTCGGGAAGTGCGCGTTCAAGGCGTCGAAAGTAGGTGCCACGGCGAGGACGTTCTTCATGGTACCGCCTCAAGACGAGCGCGTTCTCAAGGAGGCCGTCTACGGGGTCGGTCCGATCTCGGCCCTCGTCAACGCGTCGTTGAACACCTTCAAGCACTACAAGCGCGGCGTTTTCGATCCGGTGTCGTGCGACGAACCCGTCTCCGGTGCGGTCCTCATCGCTGGTTACGGCGTCGAGACACAAATCAAGACGCCGTATTGGTTGCTGAGGAACAGCTGGGGCGTCGATTGGGGGGAGAATGGTTACATGAGGATAATCCGGGACAAGGATAAGGGAGTTTGCGGGATCTCGAAGGAACCGACCTTTCCCGTGATTTGAATGATGTCGGGCATCGTTGGCGACGATTGTTTTTATGGTCCGTCTATAGATATGATTGATTCACATTAAAAACAAAATCATTATTAATATTTTTGTCTTTCGATTTGCTACAGGGTAGTGAATAGATATAGTAATCTAGCCAATTAGCAGTAGATGTCGCCAATTCCTGCAATGCTTTTTCAATATTTTCAATTTACGACAAGAAGTATGGAAATCTGGCCAATTTTCTGCCAAACATCTATAATTTGTGTCATGTAGTAGTATGTGATTATTGTGTAATGGGAGGGGGGGTGGGGTGTTTCGCCCCTCACATTTCGCTCCGGACGAGGCCAAGTCAGTGGGTGAGTGACCGGGTTAGTGACCAAGTGAGTGGGTGAATGAGCTGGTGAGAGACTGAGATCGCTCACTCACTCAGTCGTAACTGACCCACTCACTTGTTCTTTGATATGGTCACTTATCACCTTCTTGTTCACTCATTTGGTCACTCACCACCTTCTTGTTCACTCATTTGGTCACTCACCACCTTCTTGTTCACTCATTTGGTCACTCATCCACTTATTTGATTCCGTCCGGAGTGAAATATCAGAGACCAAATGTTTGGGGGAGAAATGTCGAGGGCTAACTTTCGGCCACGTCGAGAAATTAGAGATCTTCAACTTTTCTCGAGTCGCGAGCACTGCTTATGCTTATTATCAAACAAAGGGCACCCCTTTTGATGAGGGTGCTCAATATTCAAGAGAGTGCAGGCCACCGCACTGGTTTGAAAATGTGTCGCGGGCCATTTAAATGATCTGTGAATGTGTCGCGGATCTTTTAAGTGATTTGTAAATATTCCGCGAGTCCGTTTCTTGATCTGAAGATATGCCACTAGTTACTTGATTGATCTATAAACGTACCGCGGGCCACTTGAGTGATATAGAACTGCACCGCGGGTCAAGTGATCTCTAAATGTGTCAGTTCATTTTCACAAAATTAGAGTACGATGCCGCAGGTAAAATCGTGTTACTCCGAGGGCCCCGTTTTGCCCACGGGCCACAAATTGAGCATGTATGCCTTACGGAAACGTTTACATACGCATGATTGAAATCTGCATAATCGTAATAAATTAATGGAATTTTTACAGGGTATTTAGTTGAAGGGTTGATCAAGTGCTCGCGAGCACGAAATATGGCATGAGCACTGAGCACTGTTAGTGCTTTGGGGGAGCACCGTGGTGCTCGTTAGAAGCGTGTTGAAGATGGCTGCATTAAACCACATCATAGATAACCTTTTTCTCATTTATTTTGCCCGCAATACTTGGGTGAGGGGTGGATCAAACCGGGGCGTCCGTCACTCAACTTATAATTCGACTTGAATAATGAACTGGTTCTTTTATGAGGACTCATCCGAATTTCAAAATGATGAAACAGAGATATCTCGCCAGTTCTAATCAAATTTCTCCAATTTCCGCCAAATATGGCTGATCGTGAAATGGTACGACAGAATTTCATTTTTCTGTATTAGGCGGTTTCCACACTGGTGCGATACTGCAAGTGATGCAGCCTGCAACTCGATACGGGTTGGGTGAAACCAGTTGAATTGCATATGCTTGAGTGGCGCAGTGTTAAAATGTTCGTCTTCCACTATGAAGGTTGCCGTCAAGGTCCATGGGTTTGAATCCAGCCAAAGAACAACAGAAAAGTTCTTTACCGATCGAGCATTGGGGAGACCACCGATGGCACCTTCATTTCCCAACCAACTTCACTGGCGTGATACTGCAAGTAACTCGACTACTACTTTACCGCACACCAATTTCCAACTAGTAGCATGCACCCTGCATTTGGTTCTCCCGGGACATTTTGAAGTAGGTACTCTTCCGTTATAACCATACCACGCATTTTTTCGACTCCAAATTGGCGCATTTTGGCTTCTTTCTTTCTGCACGCTTCATTTCAAAAGAACAAAATTTATGGACATTACACTCTCTAAAAAAAATGTTTCTCACTAAACAGGGCGCACATAAATTCGAAGAAAATTCGTCAGTTCGTCAAGACAAAAAAAGCCGCCAAGTGATAGGATTGTAACGGAAGAGTACATTTAAAGTCTAATAAGGGACCAGGCTAAGTCCTTCTAACAGGGCCGTCAGGAACGAGAACTCAGTGCTCAACCACATTTCTGTGGGGGGGGGGGGAGTAATAATAAAATAGGCACCGTCGGCCTTCCGGATAAACCGCCATTGCTTCGAAACCGACTTGACGGGTGGTTATTCACCAGTCCTTTATGTCAGTGTTACCACCGGATGGATTGGGGGGGGGATAGGCAGGGGGATCCAGTCCAGGGGCCTAAGATGATTCCCATCTATTTTTGTTTTCCACATTATAAACCTATAATAGGGGGGGGGGGGGCGTAAAGAGTCTGACCCGAGAGCTCACAAAAGCTTTCAGCCTATGCGTTTTTCTGCAGGAAATGGGGGGGGGGGGGTGTTTGGTCTCTGTGCCTTGCCCGATTGAACCATATACAATATAGGGAATTTTTTTCTGCGCACACCACAAAAAACTTTAATATACACGACAACATGCTCAGTCATTCTCAGACTCTAAACACCCATATTCTGTAAAGTTCATTCACCATGAAAAAAATGGCCTTTCTCAGTTATTCTTGTCCGTAACCAACAAAACGGGTAAGAATAAAATTCCATCAGCCAAATTATGCCTTTTTAGAAAATAACTATATATAGTACAGGATGTATTATATCGAGAAACATCATTATAAACTGAAATGACTTCTGCCACCTATCGAATAAAGAACACAACTGTTATGATTCTTTGATTGAAACTAGGTGACAGGTTTTCCATTAACGTGCCGCATGAATAAAAACACCACACTGTGCTATTAGTAAATATCTTTTTAGTAATAATGGGCTTCCTGTAATTATAATCAAACTTTCACTTCGTTGCTTTTCGCCTGCAATCACAAGAAGCCAATGGGGGCCTCACTCTGCGAATGTTACCAATCAGAGTCTAGTCAACTGTGACGTCACAGAAACGTCACAGTAGACCGTGAGGCTACCGCAACTTTTGATCCATTTGGTGCCACCATATTTCCTGGCGACATTTAATAATGGATATACGGTACTAAATTCAACTTTAGTTCGTCAACCAGGATTGATACAATGGGAAGTTCACGGGACGCTTAAAACGAAGTTTATGAGTTCGAGTCCCTCCGAACCCAACCCATCCAATTTTTTTCCCTAACAGGGGGAGGGGGGTTGCTCACAAACAGCGAACTTGGCGTTACAGGAGAATGGGGGGGACCCACCCCCTCATAGAGTGCCGACCCCTTTGTTATTGGTTCATAATGATAATACATTCATTAGGAAACCAAACATAAAACTTGTGTTTCGGCAAGCCATTGTATTTATTGCATGCCAATATAATTATTATTATATAATATATATCATTATTATTATGATCGTTATATTCTAGTATTGTTAAATTATATCATTGTAATATTATCGTGTGAGCAAATGAGTCGTAATGACAAAATAACAGCGAAATCGTTAATAGACGCTGGTGTTTGGCGATAAGTTGCCAAACATAGCAGCAGGAGGTACACTTCACAACGTCACAGTTGCTTGACTCGTAATTGGCTGTAACGTGGATAATCAGAATTTCTAAGCGTTAGTCGCGCAAACATCAACTGTTAAAGTTTAGCAGCAAACTTTATAATTCTATATCTATATTATTGCTCATAAAATATTTATAAATATCATACTGTATTGGGTTTTTTTTTTCATGCAGTACATCAATCAGGTCAGCAGTTGCAATCGAAGAATCATAACAGTTGTGTTTTTTATATGATAGGTGGCAGAAGACGTTTCAGTTTTTAATGATGTTTCTCAATAAAATACATCCTGTATATTGCAAGGATCTTCAACGCATGGCCAGCGGGCCACATTTGGCCCTCGGAGGTTTTTGTCGTGGACCACCTATCATTTTCAGAAAATGGTTGAAAACATTGAAAAAATTATTAATTCCTGCACTAATGAAAGAAATCATTAGTGCGAAGGAATTTGCGAAAGAGAGAAATAACCGTAGAATAAATTAAAGGAATAAAACAAATGAAATGTGCCACGGGCCACTTAAATGTTCTGGAATTGTGCCAGGGGTCGTTTAGGCGATTTGTAAATGTGCTGCATAGTTCATTTTTACAAAATTGGATTTGAGGGGGGGGGGGGCAAGTCACATCAGATAACCTTCAGGGCCACATTTGGTCTGTGGGTCAAGGGTTTACCATATATGGCTTGAAGGATGGGTCGCAATGAATTTTTTAGAGAAATTTTGAGTTCTTACCCTTAAAATAGCATTGAAATTAACAGAAATAGATTATAATAACATATAAAGGTATTTTCTTTCGAAAGTTTTTTAAATGGACGTGGATGTACGCCACGTGGTTTAAGGCCGCAGAGAGCTAGTACAAATGTCCGTACGGGAAATGAAATAGATTCGTTACGAGGCCATTTAAGGTCCCATTGTGGAAAAGACCGGGATTAGATGACTGTATTGACCGAAATAAATGCGCTCATTTTTTTAAGATGATTCGGATGTCGATTTAGCTGACGCTCAATGAGAGTTTAATGCGCTTTCTTTTCCCGTACACAAATGATCGAGCAGATGAATACCTTTAGCTGCTAATGGGGATTTCGTAAAATGTCATTATAAACTGGTGGATTCGTCGGCATTAACGAAACAAGGCCACGTGTTCCGAAATAGCTATTATAGACAAAAGAGGAAAAGAAAGATTAATATAATTAAAGTCATTTTGCACGTGTTGCATATGAGAGGGGGGATACGACACTATAGGCCATGTACCATACCGAAATTAATTGGCAATACACGAGAGTCATTAGCAGCCCTATTCTAGATGACGGTGTGGAAGTATTGAGGTTAATATCCATGAAGGGACTATGTCTGTCTTTCTCTCTCTTTGATTTGCATAATTGAGGAAGGAAGGGATTTTATAGGAAGCCAAGTGAGGTCAATTTACCCGAGGGGGAAAATGACTACCTTTAGGGCCATCTTCCAACGGGAATATGGGAAAAGCTGCAGTATAAGGAAAGCTGCTTAAAGCCTTTGGTGGTATTTTACTCTCCAAAACAGAGCAGTGACGAATTCATAACATGAATTTTAATGCTCATGACAGAATCTGGAAGATGGAGAAAGCGTGAGAAGATCTGCTGGAGCCGTGCTATCCGGAAGCATGAAAGCAGTTTTCTGGCTCATAAGGGGGGGGGGGGGGACTCAGAACTCGTGGGCAAAATTTTATCGGGTGATAAGACTACGCCTAAACGAACAATTTCGTCACACAATGCATAGTCGTAACGCAAGTAATGAACCGCTAGACGGCGCTGTCTGGTGCTGATTTAGGAAATTTCCGTCATTTTTATCGGGGATTGCAGGAAAGGTTGCCTGGTTTCACGTATCGGGAAAAAGTGCACATGCATTTCATGTATGGTGCTGTGGACAGGAAAGATCTGCGCGTGCCCGATCGGCTTTGACTGATTTCACCGATGTCTGGTACAAAAAGGGCTTCTTGTGGTGTCCTCACACTCCTGGAGCGCCATGTATCTTGCATGCTACTGTATAACAAAGGAATCCCTCAAAGGTTTTTTCGATCTGACACGAGTCTTTTTGGAGAACGTTCCGGTACATTCCCTGCGCTTCCAGGGCATTCCCGTCCACAGCACCATGCATGAAATACATGCCCGCCTTTTCCAGCTTTTTTCACCTCTGTACATTTAGAACTCATGAGCAAAAGTTTTAACAGTGACAAACACCTCAAAACAAGAAGCTTTCGCTATACAATGAAATCATGGTCGTTACGCAATCGGTGAACTGCTAGATGGCACTGTCATCCACCGCACGAAGTGCTCGTATTATTATTTATCGCCATTTTTATCGTGGCTTGCACAGGGCCGTCTCAAGAGCATCACGGGCCCCCGGGCCAAGAGATTTTTCTGAGGCCCTACCTGGCCAATTCTCCGAAACTTCAACTACTTCTAGTTTTTCTGAGCCGCTGTGGTGGTCGAGTGGTCATAGTGACGGACTCGCATCGCGGGGACCCGGGTTCGAGCCCCACCGTCACCACAGTGGTGGTCGGCTGAAGTTGGTTTTCTGTGGTTCCCAACTTCGAGGCGCAAATGCGAGCCGATCTCCCCGTTAAAAAGTCTCGCCACAGAGAGCAACAGACCTACAAACAGTACAAATATTCAGTCACGACATATCACTCACTTCACTTCTGAGATATAGATGGCAGCACTGAAAAATCATACACAACACTAGATACGCACTCAGACTGTTAGGTACACACAATTACACTTCCGGCACAACTCACTAGGTAGAAAATTGCCTATGGCGATAGACCTGAGTTGTGCTCGGTTAAAAAAAAAAAAAAAAAAAAAAAAAAAAAAAAAGTTTTTCTGAGGCCCTACCTGGCCAATTCTCCGAAACTTCAACTACTTCTAGTTTTTCTGAGGCCCCTGGGCCGTGCCCGGGTGGGCTCATGCGTTGAGACGGCACTGGGCTTGCAGAGGAGATGTTAAAGCGGACATGAATTTCATGTACGGTGTTGCGGACGGGGAGGCTTTAGAAGCCCAAAGACTGGCAGGGAGCGTAAAGAGGCTTCATTGTCAGAGGCATAGATGGATACTGGAAGTGCCAGGAGTTTGAGGACGCCGCAGAAAGCCCATTTCGCCAAGACACCAGTGAACCGCTTGACAGCGTTGTCATTAAACGCATAGATTGTTTTGTGGATTACCGAAGGAAAAACGTCCGGTTTCACGAATCAGGTATAGATGGACATGAATTTCTTGTATGGCGCTGTTTGGACGGGAATGCTCTGAAAGCCCCAAAAACGTACCAAGATTGTTTTCCGACAAGACGCGTGCCCGATCGGAAAACCTTTAACTGATTGCACCAGTGTCTGTACGAAAAGAGATTTTTTTTTCAATGACACTGGTGAAATCCCACAAAAGTTTTTAGATCTGGCAACGAATCTTTTCGGAAAACGTTCCGGTGCAGTCTCTGTGCTTCAAGAGCATTCCCGTCCGCAGCAACATCATGAAATACATGCCCGCCTTCTCCAGCTTTTTTTCATCTGTATACAGGGTGATTCAGAACTCATGAGCAAAAGTTTTAACAGTGACAGAACACATCAAAACAAGAAATTTTCGCCATACAATGATATCATGGTCGTTACGCAATTGGTGAACCCTAGATGGCACTGTCATTCACCGCATGAAGTGCTGGTATTAAGATTTATCGCCATTTCTATCGCAGATTGCAGAAGGGATGGTAAGGCGGACATGAATTTCATGTATGTTGCTACGGATAGGAATGCTCATCAACCCCAAAGACTGCACTGGGAGCATTTTCCGACGTAACGCATGATGAGTCAAAAAACGTTTGAGGGGTTACACCTATGTCTACGCAAAAAAGGGCTTCATTGTCAGAGGCATGCGAGATATAAGAAGTGTGAAAGTCGCCAAACAGAAGTCTGAGTCTGTTTCACAAACTCGAGCGATGAACCGCCAGACAGTGCTGTCATTGCAGGCATGGATTGCTTTGTGGAGTACAGAAATGAGAGAGGAATGGTTTCACGAATCGGGAAAAAGTGGGAATGCATTTCATATATGTTGGTGCTGTGGACAAGAATGCTCTGGAAGCCCAAAGACTGTGTGAAACGGACTTCTTGTGGCGTCCTCACATTCCTAGAACGTTCTGTATCCGGAATATATTGCTGACGAAGTAATCCGTGTCTCACATACACCGGTGAAATCGCTCAAAAGATGTTCTATCTGGCACGCGTCTCTGTAGGAAAATACTCTCACCTCAAGTACAGTCTTTGGGCTTCCAGACGATTCCCGTCCGCTGCACCATACATGAAATGCATGCTCGCCTTTACTTGATTCGTGAAAACAGCCTCTACTGCATACACCTTGAAACATAAGTTTTAAAACCATGCGAAAACCCTCTTCTTTTAAATACATTATATGCACCAGTCAATTAAGTTGCAAGAGGACCCGGGGTTCAATTCCCGGAGGAGACAAATGACTCCGGCGCTCGAGTGGCACAGTGCTAAGATGCTAGTCTTCCACAATAAAGGTTACCGTGAAAGTCTACTGGTTCAAATCCGGTCAAAGAACGTCGGTATCAAGTTCTTTACCTACCCAGCCTGGGCGACCACCGATAGATGTCGCCTTTATTTCCCACCAAACTCCACTGGTTGGAAATTCCCGTATGGTGATATATGACCGGAGTTGATGCGAGGTAAAGTAGTCACAATTCAGTTAGAGCCCGAGTGCCGCCGTGGTAAGATATTCCTCTACCAACATGAGGCTTCTGTCAGGTCGGCGGGTTCGAATCTGGGGAAAAAAATACATTACAGGTTCTTTCCCGATGAACCAGAGGTGGCCACCGATAGATGGCACCCAAATTTCCGACTAAAATCTGTCGGCGTTGACCTTAGTTCAGGCATCTTCAACTCGTTTCCCGCGAGCAACGCGGTGCTCACTGAAGTACCCAGAGTGCTCGGTGCTCGTGTCCGATTTCGTGCTCGCTAGCACTTGATCAATATTCCGATTAAAAACCTTAGAAGAATTGTATTCAAGGAATAAAAAATCATCGTCATTTGCAACCTAATTTCCGACTAAAATCTGTCGGCGTGACCTTAGTTCAGGCATCTTCAACCCGTTTCCCGCGAGTAACACGGTCCTCCCTGAAGTACTCAGAGTGCGTGCTCGGTGCTCATGTCCGATTTCGTGCTCGCTAGCACTTGATCAATATTCCGATTAAACACCTTAGAAGAATGGTGTAATCAAGGATTAAAAAACCCATCGTCATTTCATACATTCGTTCGGGTGCTCTTCTTTTGATGATGGGTACAGGCAGTGCTTCCGACTGGGAAAAAGGTTGAAGACCTCCGCGCCGTAGTTGGTGTGCGGTAAAGAAGAAGTCAGATCAGTTCCCACCGGAGATATCCGGTTGAATCCCCACGATTAAAGAACCGCAGTGCCTTATATACGTTCGGTCGTTGAAATTTCAAGGACGAAAAAATGGGTTTTCCAGGTAAACACTAACCTCTATTCAATCTTAATCAGCGCTAACAAAATTATCCAGGGAGTAAGTTTCACCGAATGTGTATCGCCTTTCTATTCAAATCGACGAGGAAGAACCAACTACGATTGAAAATATAATCTACGGCGATGAGCAGAGAATTTCATAAAACATGTGCAAGGGGTTTTTCTGGACACGTTATGGACATTTCAAAACAGTTTTCTTCAGTAAGTGACGAAAGCGTGTGATATTATTTGAAGAATAAGAGAGAAATACGACACATGGCACACGGTCGGTCATTTTCCCCTAAAACATCATTATATTCAAGGTCAGTTTAGAAGAAAATAAAATGTCCTTTTGTCTTTTTGTGCAATAAATTGCTTGCAGGAAATGGGAAAAAACTTCTCGTATATTTCGTGATGATGAGAAGGTAACTTTTAGGATTCCACGAGCGTCACGAGTAAATTAATTAATGTCCCTCGCGAGTCCATCTACCCGTATGTAACATGGTTGCTCATTGAATATATGCATTTTGAAGTACGATGAATGTAACCACTATAATGGTTTCTTATGGTTCAGAATATTACGCGATCTAAGTAAGGGGTCATTCAAGTATTACGTCAGCATCGAGGGGGGAAGGGGGTTTCGGATTTGCTGACTTTTGATGACAAGGGGAGGGGAGGGGGGTTTGAAGGTCGCTTACGTCATCAACCACCCCTTTTTGAAGATATGAAACATTCTAAGCTGCTGGCGAAATTTTGCTGACGGGGGGAGGGGGGTCAGTGTTTTGCTGACAGCGGGGGGGGGGTCAAAAATGGCTGAAAATCTGCTTACGTAATACTTGAATGGCCCCTAACACATGGAAATAGGAGATTAGGTGGCTTGCGTCACACCCCGTAGTGTTGGTCAGCACCTCCTAGAGATAGAAGGCCTCTGCAGTGTTTGCCGTAAACGTCATTCAGAGTACAAGATTAATCGAAAGACTGGTTATTTATGGAGATGAAGATTACAAGGAAGAAAATTCATCCATGCCCCCCCACGGGGACTCGAACCCCGGTCTCTCGCTTGCCGGACGAGTGCTCTACCATCTAAGCCATGGAAGCAGATAGAATATTTAAACCTTGGAGCGTATATATATGTTGAAAGGCACCGTACATGGACGGCGTCAACAATCAACTAATAGCTCGTGAATGACAAAGGCCAACCAGATGGCCATATGCATATAGCAACGTCATGCATATAGCATAGTGGAGGCCATATGCATATAGCATAGTGGACATTCATTCATTTATTCATTCAAACCGAGCACAACTCCGGTCTATCGCCATAGGCAATTTACTAGCATAGTGGACAGCACGTTGCTATAAGTCATTCAGAGTACCTTTTCGTCACATTTTGGAACACAGCATCCTATTTTCTTCTTATATTAGCGTAGAATCTTCCTGAAAGTGATTGTATGTGGGGCATAGAAATCGCCAATTCCGAGCCCGATCATTTCTTTTCCGCCCAACAATGATAGTACTGCTCTGGAAATGTGTTCGGGCAGCTTAATTGCTCTGGAACTGTGAAACGCATCGCTCAAGTGGTCCGTAATTATGCCACGGATCACAAATAATCTGGGAACGTTCCGCGGGTAACTTGAGTGATGTAGAACCGCAGTAGGGGGCCGCTCAAGTGCTCTAAGCCACTCAATGGATCTCTAAATGTGCCATGGATCGTTTAAGTGTTTTGGAACTGTGTCGCGGGTTACTTAAGTGATTTTTGAATGTGCCGCTTAGTTCATTTTTAGAAAATCGGGTTTGATGGGGCAAGCCACTGAAGATACGACAGGGCCACATTTGGTCCGCGGGCCAATTGTTTACCACATACGGCTTAAAGGGTGGATCGCAATAAATTTCTTAAAGAGAAATTTTGCTTAAAAGGCCAAAAAAAATTACTTTTTTTCCCCCGTTTGTGGGGAGGCACACGAGATTCCTATGCCCCCCCCCTAACGCGTACGTTTCTGATCCCACCAATATGCGTTAGGAGGTAGGGGGCAGTGCTGACGAAATTTTGCTGACATGGGGAGGGGGGGGGGGTCAAAAATGGCTGAAATTTCGCTGACGTAATACTTGAACAGCCCCCTATGAATTACGGGAAAGGCTTGCGTACCTCCGTAAATTCGTATTCGAGTGCGTACTACTGGAATTGCGTAGAAAGTTTGCTGATCATATGTACATTGTGTCGTGACTTTTATTTTGGTTCTGGTCTTTTTCAAATGTACTCAAAATACGTTTACGGAATACGGGATATACCATCACCTAATATACGCGTCACGTTTGCGCTGTTGATGGTTCTGTTTACTTCGATTGATAGCATCGTTTTAGGGGAAAAAGAGGCGGCTTTTCTTTTTGACTTCATTTTCAGTGGAATGCGTTCCTGTACGAATTTCGGCCGCATTCACCGTCACAGTTAAAACTACAATAGCAAGTGAAACGGTAGGACAGGTACAACACGGACTTGCGCAGGTGTGAAGGGCGCGATCGCACCGGGCCGCAAAACATGTATTTTATTGCACTGATTACGTATAATATTTTACGCCAACTACTTTAAAAAGCCTTAACTTGAAATTCTATTGAATCTAGTGATGAAAAACGTCGGTAATACGTCGTAAATAGGTCGATTTATTAACAGACACACACATACGGTAGTGAATCTGCGTTCCTTCCCTCCCAAATTCTTGGGTGGGGCGTTGATTTTTGACAGTACCGCCAGACTGAGATCTTTAGCCCGCTCCTATTCAAGAAAATTTATAGTTTTAAATATTAGAAAAATATATAAGACCGATAACAACCCCCCCCCCCCCGCACGGGAAAGGCTGATAGGGCCAACCATTCCCATAAAGAGGACATTGCCTTAACATCAACATGAGTCCTTGGTACAAGAGACTCACCCTATCAGACTTCAAGCGCTAGTCACCCCGATTCAATCACCCCCTCACTTCACTTCTGAAATATAGATGGCGGCACTGAAAAATCAAACAACACTACATACGCATTCAGACTGTTAGATACACACACAATTACACTTCCGACGCAACTCACTAGGTAGTAAATCACCCATAGGTAGTGATAGACCTGAGTTGTGTTCTGTTTGACAGAAAGAAAGAAAGCCACCCCGATTTTCAAAATCTTATTTCAAAGCATCAGACGTTTTATTTTGTTTTGCATATTTCTTGTTGAAGTTTCCTGAACACCAGCACTATCCAGTATGCCCATGCGTTAGAACGATCATGCTTTCCGCAACCCCCCTCGGGAAAGTTTTTTTGACGGATCCAAATTCCAGCAATACTTTTTGCACCTTCCTCCCTAAAAGGAATTTTGGCGGATTTGTGTACAGCAAAAATAAGTTGGTTTGTGGGCCTATTATCACATCTCTCTCGTATTATTGAAGAGGGCCGCAAAACTGCGTTCTCGCACCCGGCCGCTAAATGACTAAGTCTGATTTTTGATGCATGCGGAATGGCGAACGGTAACGGAGGAGGAGCTGCCCAAATGTTGGGAAGTGGATGATTTTCAACTGTATAGCCCAAATCACGCTTAAAAATCTGTTGTCGTAAAAGCCATTGGTGCACAGTTTCGTGATTCGGCAGTTGTCTCGAATAACCCTAGGGTGCATCAATAGCTTTTTAGGACTCTTATAAATGTGTCACATGTGTATTTACAATGGGGGTATTTTGATCATGAAAGAATGGGAAATACAATTGTCATATTCCTAAAATCCCGTAGAAGGCTTCAGAAAAGTTCACGACAACTTCCTCGACGACAACGTTGTCTAACAAAAAAGTATTATTCGGGTATCAAGACATGGAAGATATACACATTTTATCAACATAGTAGACACTCCCTCCTAACCAGATCAGCACACAGCTCTACGTAGTAGAAGATACCGCGACAACGTTTATAAAGAAAAACAACTTTCGAAATGCTAATTATCTATGCTTATAAATGAGGTTCCAGACTACAAAAGAATTGCCGAACCCCCCTCTCCAGTTCATGGCAATGTTGAAATGTTATTGTAGAGCTCTCGAAAATATATATCAACATGAACCTCACGTTGTGGCAGATAACATTGAGAAGGTAATTGAAAAACTTTTTTTTTATTTTTGGAACATTGAAATATTATCAACTAGAAAATCTGTAAACATTTAAACACAAAAGAATATTCTTAGCTTTATTTTCTTTATTTTCCCCCTTATATCCATGATTCCCGGCTTTATCTGTCCACGTTCCCACTTTTTGCGGACTTGAAATGCACTGTCTTTCAAATATCTGCGCACAGAAACACTTATAATATTATGTTTTGTTCGATACCAAATTCTTGTACCTCAGACCAGCCGGTCAAATGGACCCTTTACTAACCTGAGAAATTGTAACCTGAGCGAAATGAGTCCAGGATACCACACTGAACCCTTGGTAACCTAGCCTCAGGCTAACAGCGTGGATTTTTAAGCCCGCTTCACACTCATGTCCCCAGGTGAGCAGGCTTCTAACGCACTTCCAATGATGCGCAAGTCTCCGCATTTTCTGGGAGGGAGGGGAGGGGGCGATATAAGTAAGCTTCATGACCATTTCTAAATGTCGGTAAGCTTCCTGCTCATTTCTAAGAATGTCCACGTTTCTGCAACCCTTTAAACTCTGGATACTCAAGCTAAACAATCATGTCATAAGGTAACTTCTAACGCATTTCTAGTGATACGAAAGTCTCCTACGTATTTTCAGAGACACGCAAGTCTCCTTCGAATTTTCTAGGGAGATGATAATAAGCCTCCAGTCAATTCCAAAAGCTGTGCACGGGTCTTACAATACCCCCTTTTCAAACCTCTGCAATCCCAAGTTTCACACCCACCTGACGAGATAAGCAAGCTTTTTACGCTTTTTTAGCAATACGCAAGTTTTCTACTCATTTTTAACGATAAGCAAGTCTTCTATGTATTACAAATGATGCGTAAATCTAATTACGCATTTCCAGTGATGTGCAAGTTTCTGCATTTTCTGGGGAGGGAGGGTGTTGTTTTTAGTAAGCTTCCTGCCAGCATCTAAGAATACGAACCCATGTCAAAAAGTTAGCAAGATTCTTACATATTTCTTGTGATGCACAAGCCTCCTACACATTTTCAGAGATTCGTAAGTTTTTTATGCAATTCTAGGAGCAGCTTAGTTAGTTTTTTGGAACACACGTGACTCTTGTATTTCTCCCCCCCCCCCCAAACTTTTAGATACTCAAGCTCTTTACACGTTTCTAGTACTGCGCAAGTCTCCGCATGTTCTAGATGCTAGTACGTATAAGCTTCCTGCTCATTCAAGCCTAAACCTCTGGATATTCAAACTTCACACCTACGTCGCGGCTAAAGAAAGCTCCTTACGCAATTCTAGTGATGCACAAGTCCCCCTTCGCATTTTTTAGAGGAAGGTTAGTAAGCTTTCGGCCCATTTCTAGGAATACGCACGTGCCTCGTACTCCACGTTGAACTTCTTTTGGAGGAGGGATACTCAGACTTCACACCACGTCACAGGATAAACAAACTTCTTGCGCATTTAGTCTCACGCATTTCTAGTGATAAGCAAGTATCCTACGCATTTCTAGGGGAAGGTTAGTAAGATTCCGGCCCATTTCTAAGAATACATGCGTGTTTCGTATATCTCTTTAGACCTGTGGGTGGGGGGAAGGATACGCATACTTCACACACCACGTCAACAGGATGAACAAACTTCTTGCGCGTTTAGTCTCACGATTTTTAGTGATACGCAAGTCTCTGCAGTTCCATACATTAGACAGTTCCATTCTAACGCCTCGCAATAGCGAGAATTGCAAAAATGCAGGATTTTAGCTCAGAGGGGGAAAAAAATAAGTCCCGTTTTAGAAAATAGAATGATAATTTAAAAAAATTGAATGGTTAAACAATTTGCAACCAGTTATGTGAGAGAAGGTCCCATTTCACCAATACCACACATCCGCTCTACTAAACGGAATGTATGGTAATCGTACTTGCAAACGGGACTTTTTTGGATGTAGTTATCATTCGGTTATTGTCATCAGAAACCCATAGTCCCGATGTAATCACATTAAGCGGCGTGGATTGTACTTCCAAAAAAAAAAAGACTGAACCCAATGAGATTTAATTATTAGTTTTCACCTGAAATCCACGAGAGGCTGAAACCAAAAACAAAAATTATAGCCTCAAAATGTTATAATTGCCTGAACGCAACTCGAAACTTCGTATACGCACCAGATCTATCTTATCTTGTAAACAATTCCGATTTCAATAATTTTCCCATTAGCTTCGCCGTTGCGACATCGATTTCCATACAAAACGCATCGAGATGATATTTCATCATCATGATATTATGGCCTTCATTATATTGAAGAAAAATGACCAAATAACCAATAGGGATTACGATTGAACTCTTTAACCGAGAAGAAAAAAATTCAAATACTTTTTTTTCGGTATCATCCTAAACATCATTACTCTCGAACACAATGATCGCACACATATACAACATACATACACATATAACATGACGACTTCCCTGTACCAGGTTGAACTCGTCACGAGGAATACGAGACAATATATTTTTTTACAGAACACACACAAATTATCATCATCATAATATTATCCATAACGATAATAATGTTCGGGATAATGTCTCTCGCAAGCGCTCGAGACGGCAAAGCATGAAGCTATTTCAAGGGCAACACAGATTTATTCTGCATAACAAGTACTTACACGTACTCACACGTACGCACTTAACAGGGAGCGACTTATCTCACCATACAAGAAATCTCGTCTTCAAAAAAACTCAACAAATTGCTCGTAGATCTGCTCTGGCGGAGCCATTATACAGGTGGACGAAAAGTCGGGAAGCTTCTACAAAGAGCATGTGGCATCATGACATTTTGCCAAATTATCGGAGCTATCACCAGACTTGTCAAGTTTGATGTTAATTTGGTGAGATTTAAAGAGAAATGAGTTAATGACTATTTACAGGTGAAAGATCACAAAATAAGTGATAAATAAATACTATTGACATAATTTTCCTAACAATAGTATCGGCTAAAATTGATCAGCAGAGGGGAAAGGAATGACCACTAACAAGACATGCTTCATGCTAGGTCATGAATGTTTGCATGTTTTTAAGGTTTTTAGGTCACAAATTCTTGCATGTTTTTAAGATTTTAAGTCATGAATGCTTGCACATTTTTAATATTTTTAGGTCATAAATTCTTGCACATTTTTAAGATTTTTTAGGTCATAAATGCTTGCATGTTTTTAACATTTTAGGTCATAAATGCTTGCATGTTTTTAACATTTTAGGTCATAAATGCTTGCGTGTTTGTTTTTGAGATTTTTAAGTCATAAATGCTTCCATGTTTTCAAGATTTTATGTCCTGAATGTTTGCATGTTTTAAAGATTTTAGGTCATAAATTCTTGCACATTTTTAAGAGTTTTTCAGGTCATAAATGCTTACATGTTTTTGAGATTTTCAGATCATAAATGCTTGCATGTTTTTAACATTTTAGGTTATAAATGCTTGTATGTCTTTAAGATTTTTAGGTCATAAAATGCTTGCAAATTTTTAGGTGACACATATTTTTAAGATTTTTAGGTCATAAATGCTTGCACATTTTTAATATTTTTAGGTCATATATGCTTACATCTTTTTGAGATTTTTAGGTCATTAGGAATGCTTGCATATTTTTTACATTTTTAGCCCATAAAAATCTGGGGAATACTTATTATTATTTATACAAGGCTTCACATACAACAAAGCCATCCCCTGAACAAATATCTCAGCCTAGGAACTTAGTTGCAGGATGTTGATCCATGGATCAGGCGCGATCCATGTATCGTGAGGGCCGGCCCAATTATGGGAGATATGGTCACCCGAATTCTAAAGAGCAAATATGAAATTTCCTCCATGGGTTTACTTACAGAAGCCCTATATCATTTTTCACCTTGACATTGGCTAGAAAAAACGAGGCGTGAAATCCCGCCCGATTGATGACCATGTTGTACCATGACAATGATGGACCCGAGCTTCTTTCGAAAGCGCAAACTTGGCGCTTCCTTTGTGTTCTGTAGCAAATCCAGAACCGTTAAAGGAAATGTTTGCAGCAGGATATATTTTCTATAATCTTTCCCACGAGACATTTTTTCCTCGTCAAAACTAGCAATTTTTGTCTCTCTCTCTCTGTGATGCCAAATTACTATTATATACATATGGGGACTGGAAAGAAACAAAACCCAAACTTTCCTTTCAAATTGAAACTTTACGCTCATATGTATACGAAACCTCTTCATGTTAAGGTAACACATCAATGCTCAACTCATAACCCTAGGAGTCATCTGGTGTGTCCCGTGACCACAAACCTAATTTTGTAAAAAATGAACCGAAAAATTGTTCGTAGAGGTATTGTTTGGTTAAACAGTTGTTCGAGCCTTAGTCACGAGGACGAGTACTACTTGACATGTGAACATGGATCACTCCATCAAATCATTCGGTAGTATGATTGCCCTTGGCCATAGGACCGGAGTTGTGCTCTGTTTGAAAAAAAAGGAAAAAAATCACTTAATTGACTCGCGGTGCATTTACAGATCACTTAAGTAACCAGGGATGCAGTCCAAAACAATGAAGTGGCCCGCGTATTCCCATAAAAATTGAACACCCTTGGAGAGTTAACACATAAACATTAACCCTCTTCGAGTAGAAGCTGTTGGCGATGAATTTGAATAATCTGTATTAGACGGTACAGGCGATAACTGTGGTAGCCATGTTTGACGTTAAAAAAAAGGAAGAAAAGGAAAGATAGAAATTGAGTGAAGAGAGGAACACTACTACACTAAACCACACATGAACCTCGTTCATGTTCCTTTGCTGAACGTGTAACGAATTAGTAGATATTAGAATGTGCGTGTCCGTGTCGTAAACCTGCCGTGAAGTTTCCGTGTGATGATTGTTATGGTGCTGCCATCTATTTTTCGAACTATGAGAGAAATGCAATGATTGAAGATTTGTATTGTTGTAGGCCTGTTGCTCTCTGGAAGGAACAGTGCAGAGGTAATTGGATAAGAAAGTATTAGTACAGTGCCTTACTTTTTCGCCCTCCCCAACAAACTAGTTTTATAGGGGGTTTTTTTCACTCTTGCTCTCTTTCTCACTTCTATGTACAGTGCAGTATATAAGAGGTATAATAGGAGGATATAGCTCTAGGAAAGATACATTATATATGCATGCGGGGGACGTCGCGGAGAACGGGGAGGAGGGGAAAAGTTGACGAGAATCCCGACACTATCGTTATCTAAGTTGCTTGTTATCCCGTAGAGATGGTGGTAGGGGGACGGGGGGGAGAAGAACACTCACACAACTTTGTTTCATATGGTTATGATAAACCTTCACGATGAGGAGAAAAAAACGGTTAAGAAACAGCCAACTGGATTGAATTTATTCCACTGGCGTTTGGACGTAATATTACGTCCCTGATCGTAAAAGGGTTAAACTTACCCTCGATGTCTTCTTCTTGCGTAATACTCTATTAAACATCATCGTGGCACCGTGCAATACCAAAATACAATCGTTATTCACTGGAAGTACATCAATTGGTCACAGAGCAACATGAGTTCACGCGGCAACATGAAAAAAAAAAAAGACTACTATCTCGAATAAATTACATTTACAAATTTCCTCAATGCTTACAGAGTCTCGGATTACGCCATCTTAAAGACATCAGAGGTCATTAGCATGTAACACAATCAATTAACTCGTTGCCGGAAGTATCCGCTCGTCGCCGACAAGCGAAAAATTTCGAATTTACGTTCATTTATCCGCTCCAGGGGGTCTATTACGCTCACGTCGTTATACAGCGAGGTCGTTAGTGACGTCACGCCCTTAACGCTAATTCTCAACGAGCCTCATAACGCAAATCTCAGCGACCATCGTCAAAAACTTGATTTTTCTCAGCAACCAGCGGTATGTCGTTATCTATTTTACGAAAAACTCCCTGGTCCGAGAGTTGCGTTAGCTCCGAAAGGGATGGACCAATCGGATAATTTTCTCCGCTGCTGATAATCATCATCACTATCAACGAGTGCTGCAGCACGTGCGTTATTATTATTTTATTTATTTGTACGCGTTAGTGTGTGTTGGTTGTCCCTAATTTTCTAAGCTGCATTTTTTTTAATTCATCCGGATTATTTTTATTTTCATCAAATATTTGAGAAAAAGGTAGGCTATGCACACACATGATACTGGCGCGGGGAAATTTTCTAAATTATTACGTTTAAAAAATGATTTTCTATTGAAGTTCAATGATGTTATGAATTTCCAAAACGACTATCAAAAATATCATATCTTACCATGTTTTTAACACATTTATCTACCGTCTTGATATTAAGTCAAAATCAAGAACAAGTAACCTTTTATTTACATCATTAATTAGAAAATTGGTTTTCTTGTTTCACACATGAAAATGAAGTACCACCAAATTTACACTGTTGTTGATATTTCTTTTTTTATACTCCGATCAGAAAATGCACTCAAGGATTAGAAAAAATTTATTAGTTGATTAATAAAATTTACTTTGATTTTTTTATAGTGTACTTAGTGCGCAGAGTATAGTGTGTGTAATGGTGTTTACTGCATTACACGTCTGTGTACTGCACAGAAAGTAGCAATACTTAATTGATATTACAAAATATCAATGTTATTAAACGAATTAAGAAGGGGAAAATCTGGAGACGTTTAAATATATATTGACGTCGATTTTGAACGAGGTGTAAAAAAAAATATTGAGCGAATTTTAAAATGTCTTGAAAACATAGCGATAGAGAGATTTACCAGTTAAATAATATTCTTATATTGAGATGAGTTTAAGATTAGAATAAAGACATTTCCATACAAGATTTAAAAAAAAAAACGTTTTGTAGAGTGATTTATCTTTTTACCGAGTATAATTTATAACGATTTACCACTATGAATAATTTTTTCCAATCAGTATGTGTACAGATAACATTTTAAACGATAATGCTGTCTCTAAATCATGTTACTAAATTAAGTAACGTAATTCAGAGAATTAGTATTCATTATAATGAACAATTTGATAAATTAATAATGAATGAATAATTTCCAATTCTAACTAATTTGTCTCCGTTGCTCTCACCTTCATCGAAAAATGTACGCGCGAGCGGCCATGTTTATTTCCGTAACGCGAACATAACGAGTGGTCTCCGGTTCTCGTTAGTTAACGTTTTACGTAGCGATGTCGATAACGAATATCGCTAGTAACGATGTGAGAAAAATCAACCTTTAGCGATGGTGACGTAAATCTATCCCACAATGCACCGCAAACCCCAAACACGTTTGAAACGCGGGCATAACGACATGAGCGTAATAGAACCCCCTAGATGTCTTTGCTGGAGAAAAATGTCCGAAACGGCAACACGGATGTTGAAGGGATGCTAAGCTTTACGCATGTTGATTTCGAGACGGCACAGCTTAGAATGACGATTGAATTGACTGGAATACCGATCTGAATATCCGCGAAATGATTTAGTCTTGATTTTCGAGACAAAACGCAACGGGCGTCTTTCCGTCAAGGACAACTTTCTTGTTTTGATGCAAATTGGAGATCAGCGTCCGAGATTCGCAATGATAGGCGTTGTGCGGCCGCCTGTGTGTAATGGTGGGTTTTTCATTTACCTGTTATAGAGCAATTTTGATCGATAAAAAATTAGCCTTCTGATTGCGCGAGGAAATTTCCGATCCGATTGGGGATACACGCGACAGTAAAGGAAGTCGTCTCTGAGTGAATGGCAGTCCCACGGCATTTCAAAACAAAAATTAACATTTAATGACTGCTGGTAAAGGTAAATGGCGGAACCTTCTAGTTTAAATTGGGAACGGATCCGTAAAATTCACCGTCGGCAAATTCGTAGACAATAATTCACCACCACGCATTTCATCGAAAGTAAAATTCATCGACAACACAGTTAGTGAACTGACGAGTGAGCAAATGAGCAAGTGAGTGAGTGAGCTATGAATGAGCGTGCAAATCAAGTGAGTGAAGGAATGGAATAGGTCTTCTTCGACCAACTTCTTATATCTCTTCATTGAGACAAAGCGGCGAGCTATGATCTGGTTAAGAGGAGTGAGTGAAGGAGAAAGTCAGGAAGAAAACCAGTGATCACGTTTTTTCCCCTCGCTCATTCAATCGCTCTTCCGGTCACTAGCTCGTCCAGTTGCTCTCTAAGTCACTCACTTGGTTATTTAGTTGCTCACTTGACCAATCACTCGCTCATTCATCCGATCGCTCACTCAGTCACTGTTGCCGAAGCCGAACTGTTGTCGATGAATTTTCAGTCAATAAACTGTTTGTTGATGGTTTTCCAATCGATGAATTTTCCGCAGATGAAGTTCTTTGCCGATGAATTTTCTGTCAATAAATTGGTTGTCGATAAATTCCACGTCGATGAACTCTTTCGCTGAAGAATTTTCCGTCAATAAATTCTTTGTTGATGATTTTCCAATCGATGAATTTTTCGGCAATGAACATTTTTGTCGACCAATTCAACGTCGATGAACTTTTTTGCCAAAGTATTTTACGTCGATGAATTTTTTTTTGCCGATGAATTTTGCGTGAATAAATTCTTTGTCGGATACTTTCCAATCGATGAATTTTTTATCAATAAATTTTTTTGGATGAATTTTCCTTCAATAACCTTTTCTTGGATGAATTTTCCGCCAATAAACTTTTTTGTCTATGAATTTTCCACCAACAAATTTTTATCGATGAATTTTCCGCCAATAAACTTTTTATCGATGAATTTTACGTCGATCAACTTTGTCGATGAATTTTACGTCGATCAACTTTGTCGACGAATTTTGTCAATGAATTTTTTGTCGACGAATTTTCCGCGAATAAACTTTTTTGTCAATGAATTTTACGTCGATCAACTTTGTCGACGAATTTTTTGTCGACGAATTTTCCGCAAATAAACTTTTTTGTCGATGAATTTTACGTCGATCAACTTTGTCGATGAATTTTACGTCAATAAAATTTTCTTGTATGAATTTTCCGCGAATAAACTTTTGTGTCTATGAATTTTACGTCGATCAACTTTGTCGATGAATTTTACGTCAATAAAATTTTATTAGATGAATTTTCCGCGAATAAACTTTTTTGCCGATGAATTTTACGTCAATAAAATTTTCTTGGATGAATTTTCCGCGAATAAACTTTTTTGTCGATGAATTTTACGTCGATCAACTTTGTCGACGAATTTTGTCAATGAATTTTTTGTCGACGAATTTTCCGCGAATAAACTTTCTTGTCGATGAATTTTACGTCGATCAACTTTGTCGACGAATTTTATGTCAATAAATTTTTTGTCGACCAATTTTCCGCAAGTAAACTTTTTTGTCGATGAATTTTACGTCGATCAACTTTGTCGATGAATTTTACGTCGATCAACTTTGTCGATGAATTTTACGTCGATCAACTTTGTCGATGAATTTTACGTCGATCAACTTTGTCGATGAATTTTACGTCAATAAAATTTTATTACATGAATTTTCCGCGAATAAACTTTTTTGCCGATGAATTTTACGTCAATAAAATTTTCTTGGATGAATTTTCCGCGAATAAACTTTTTTGTCGATGAATTTTACGTCGATCAACTTTGTCGACGAATTTTGTCAATGAATTTTTTGTCGACGAATTTTCCGCGAATAAACTTTCTTGTCGATGAATTTTACGTCGATCAACTTTGTCGACGAATTTTATGTCAATAAATTTTTTGTCGACCAATTTTCCGCAAGTAAACTTTTTTGTCGATGAATTTTACGTCGATCAACTTTGTCGATGAATTTTACGTCGATCAACTTTGTCGATGAATTTTACGTCGATCAACTTTGTCGATGAATTTTACGTCAATAAAATTTTCTTGTATGAATTTTCCGCGAATAAACTTTTTTGTCTATGAATTTTACGTCGATCAACTTTGTCGATGAATTTTACGTCAATAAAATTTTCTTAGATGAATTTTCCGCGAATAAACTTTTTTGCCGATGAATTTTACGTCAATAAAATTTTCTTGGATGAATTTTCCGCGAATAAACTTTTTTGTCGATGAATTTTACGTCGATCAACTTTGTCGACGAATTTTGTCAATGAATTTTTTGTCGACGAATTTTCCGCGAATAAACTTTTTTGTCGATGAATTTTACGTCGATCAACTTTGTCGACGAATTTTATGTCAATAAAATTTTCTTGGATGAATTTTCCGCGAATAAACTTTTTGTCGATGAATTTTACGTCGATCAACTTTGTCGATGAATTTTACGTCGATCAACTTTGTCGATGAATTTTACGTCAATAAAATTTTCTTGTATGAATTTTCCGCGAATAAACTTTTTTGTCGATGAATTTTACGTCAATAAAATTTTCTTGGATGAATTTTCCGCGAATAAACTTTTTTGTCTATGAATTTTACGTCGATCAACTTTGTCGATGAATTTTACGTCAATAAAATTTTCTTAGATGAATTTTCCGCGAATAAACTTTTTTGCCGATGAATTTTACGTCAATAAAATTTTCTTGGATGAATTTTCCACGAATAAACTTTTTTGTCGATGAATTTTACGTCGATCAACTTTGTCGATGAATTTTATGTTTATTATTTTGCCGATCCTTTTTTTTTATTATGGAAGATCGCAAAATTCCGCATGCCCACGCCGTCCGGGGAATGAGCTTATATCGCGCAAGCGACAAAGCCTTGTCTCGTACTCGTTTCAATCTGTCAATAAACTGTTGATAGATAAATTTTCCTTCGATTAATTTTTTGTCGAGATGAATTATCCCAGCGGTGAATTATTGGCAGTAAATTTTCCGTAAACAATCCGGTGTGCATCGGTAGTGTATGGAAATAATCGAAGTTTTTTGTATGGCAATAAGTGCTATGTATAAGGCAGATGCTTGAGATTGTGCATTGATATTTTGGGTATGCAAATTTTTCGTTTCGGTGAAAAAAAAACAGAAAGGGGCGATAATGACTACTTCTAAACCGGAAAATACCAGTGCCGTCTTAGGGCATGGGACCACCCGGGCAAATCCCGGAGGCCTCAAGAGAAAAGGAGAAATGGGGTCCTCACAAAAATGAGATCTGGTTGAGATTTTCGAAAATTTGCCTGGTGGAGCCTCAGAAAAATCATGTGGTCCGGGGTCCCACGATGCTCTTAAGACGGCCCTGGAAAAGACCCTGACGTGCTGGAGGAGGGGTTGGGCTAATTTATGACTGTGTACGTACAGTGCTGTTTGTAAACGCTCCAACTGAGCACCAAGGTACTCGTCGGTTTACGGAAATTTTGCCTCCGACATTTCGTCCGACATTTTCGTTATTTCATTATATACATAGAATTTTTACATGGAGTTACGCTCATTGGTCAATATCACTATTACGTCACTAAGAGGGAAGGTGAGGCTAAAGAGGCTCAAAACGTTTTAGTATGTTGCAGTAAATGTAATAAATGGGTTTTTATACACAATTAACCGATTTGTTAGCTGATTGCCTCGGTAAATGATTGGCAATTTTTTGCCACCTTTACCGATGATTATACATAATACCCAAGCATCTTTGGTAAATCTGATAAATACTAAAAAAATTACATCATTTTTACCGATGATACATAATACCCAAGCGTACCTGGTTGATTTTATAAACACTTGAAATTTGTCAAATGTGATGAATCTAATGTGATTTAACATTTTAACCAACGACGCTTGGGTATTATGCATGCACAATCACCGATAAAAGTGATAAATTTATGAAACTTACCAAAATGGTCGGCGATTATGCATAATAACCGGATTCATAACATTTTTTATCGTAAGAACATAGTATATACATATACTATATTATTACGATACATTTATATTTATACGGTATATTCACATAGCCCG
The DNA here is from genome assembly GCF_987345545.1 of Pholcus phalangioides. Classification (NCBI taxonomy): domain Eukaryota; kingdom Metazoa; phylum Arthropoda; class Arachnida; order Araneae; family Pholcidae; genus Pholcus; species Pholcus phalangioides. The sequence goes on from NW_028301637.1 coordinate 7,887,472, forward strand.
ATTGGCGAAGATGCTCGTCATCCACGAGTTCTAATGGACGCCCAAAGGACATCAGAGTCAAGTTCTTTACCTGCCGAGCCTGGTGTGCGACCAGAGGTAGATGGCGCCTTCATTTCCCAGCCAACTCCACTGGTTGGAAATTGCCGCGTGGCGATATATGACCGGAGCTGGTGTGCGGTATAAAGTTTGTATATTCATATGTATTATTCATATTGCTGTAAACGTGAAAATCCGGTGATTATGCATAATCGCAGGTTTCATATTGGCGATTGTTAACAGCAAAGAAGAGTTGCCACCGGGCAATTTTTACATCTCTATTTGAATGCGACAGTCGTAACCCATTTTTTAAAAACTTGCACGCTATAATAGTATAAGCAGGTTTGAGTTGAACGCCAACCCAGATGGCTCTACATAGCCATAAACAAAAACCACAGCTTGCCTCGCTTTTTAGTGACGCCCTTATGATCTTAGCCAATGAGCATAACCCCCATGTCAAAATCCCATGTATAGTATGGATTAACGCTCCCCGGTATATTTCGCCCCGACATTTCACCTGGAACATTCCTCCTACCCTAACCGTATGAACGGCCAAAGGAGTGACCAATGAGTGACCAAGTGAGTGACTAAGTGAGTTTGACCTGGTGTTTCACTTGCACTGAAAATATGTGAGTGACGAAGGAAGTGACTGCATATGTGACCAAGCACATGACCTTATGAGTGGCCAAGTGAGTGACTAAGTCAGTTGGACATTTCCCCGAATATTTCACACTCGACATTTCGCCCTTGTATATGCGAGTTATGTCACTCACTTGGTCACTCACATTTACTGAACCACTCACACAGTCACTAACTCTCACACACTCATATGGTCACTCACTTGGTCATTCTTACTGTTCTCACTAACTTGGTCATTCATCCTGTCACTCACTTGGCCATTCATCCGGTCACTCACACTGTCATTCACTCACCCATGTAGTCAATCACACACTCAATTAGTCATTCACACACTCAATTAGTCATTCACACACTCAATTAGTCATTCACACACTCAATTAGTCATTCACACACTCAATTAGTCATTCACACACTCAATTAGTCATTCACACTGTCACTCATGCAGGCAATCGCACACTCACTTGGTCATTCACCCACTTATATATGGCCACTCACCTAATCATCTGGTCACTCACACAGTCAGTCGCTCAGACAGTCAAGGCAGGTAAAATATCAGGTGCGAAATTGCTGGCGACAAAACTTCCCGGGGGGAAATTTCCGGATCCCGTACTCGCCAACACCAGTGTAGAAAGAAGATCGACCGAACACACAAAATTTTTCCGGGACGACGGATTTCTGCACATGACTATGAGAAATAATTTCCTGGAACCTGGAAAAGGAGGACAAAAGGGGAAATATTCTAAAACGTAGGACGCTTGAAATTACATCAAAGGAGAAAGTTTTGTAACCCAGTACTGGCAACAGAAATGCGTTAGGGCCATGCGTGTATACAGGGTGTCCCGTAAGTACTAATGCGCCCTTTACCTCATCAACCGTCCGTCGTAGACTCAGCATAAAAAATGCTCAACAGGCGTTCAGAAATGACCCTGTACAATGCAATTAAACTGACACTACTCAGACGTGTGTAGCGCCCCTTGTGGTGGACTTATTTCATCGAAACTTGGTATATACATTATCTAAACGATAAATATAATTGAAAATATAACTGCGATAGAAAAGCACCATCTTTCCACCTGGTGGTCAGAAGTTGAACTAATTTTAATTGAATCTTCCTTTTCCCTCATGGTCCATATATCCTATATACCAAGTTTATATATACAAAATACCTCCATCAGAATGGGTGCTACATACGTCTGAGCAGTGTCAGCTATAGTCCAAGGCGGCAAATCTGAGTGATTATGGGCCAAGAGAGTTTGTAGAATGGGAGAAGGGCGGTGAAATTAGTATAAATTTCAATATAAATTTGCCTCTGCCCAGACAGCAAGGAATTCGGTTAGTGAGTTACCAAAAGAGTGGGCTAGAGAGTTTGCAAGTAGGTGAGGGAGCCAAAGAGTGACTTAGAGCGTGAGGAAGCTTGTGAATGGCCAAAAGAGTGATATACACAGCATGAATGAATGAACGCCAGAACTTTGTCACTGGACTTATCTCATTGCCGAGATCTCTTCCAGCCCAGCTTCGTGACAGAATCTGGAACAATGATGTACAGAGCAAGGGATCAGGTCCTAGAATGTGACCTAGAGAGGATGAAAGCATGTGAATGACTAAAAGAATGTCATGCCCTGGAGCGTGTGTAAACATGCAAATAATCAAAGGAGTGACGCATTAAGCAAGGAACCATTTCTTCGCGCGGCAAAAACAGTGACCTATAAAGCAAGGAATCATGTCAGTTAGCGACCAAAAGAGGGACCTAGAGCGTGTGCAAGTGACCAAAACAGTGTGCAAGCATCTGAGTGAACAAAACAGTGTACAAACATGTGAGCGAAAAACAGTGTGCAAGCATGTGAGTGAACAAAACAGGGTACAAGCATGTTAATGACCGAAACAGTGTGCAAGCATCTGAGTGATCAAAACGGTGTGCAAGCACGTGAGTGATCAAAACGGTGTGCAAGCACGTGAGTGATCAAAAGAGTGACTTCGAGAGTGTGTGAGAGGGGGAATGATCAAAAAAGTGACTCAAACAGTTGTAATACTCGCAGGAGTTGGTGTGCAAGCATGTGAGTGAACAAAACAGTGTGTGAGAGGGGGAATGATCAAAAAAGTGACTCAAACAGTTGTAATACTCGCAGGAGTTGGTGTGCAAGCATGTGAGTGAACAAAACAGTGTGCAAGCATGTGAGTGAACAAAACAGTGTGCAAGCATGTGAGTGAACAAAACAGTGTGCAAGCATGTGAGTGAACAAAACAGTGTGCAAGCATGGGAATGATCAAAACAAGATGCAAGCATGGGAATGATCAAAACAAGATGCAAGCATGTTAATGACCGAAATAGTGTGCAAGCATCTGAGTGATCAGAACGGTGTGAAAGCATGTGAGTGATCAAAACGGTGTGAAAGCATGTGAGTGATCAAAAGAGTGACTTAGAGAGTGTGTGAGAGGGGGAATGATCAAAAACGTGAAACAGGTGTAATACTCGCAGGAGTTGGTGTGCAAGCATGTGAGTGACCAAAGCAGTGTGCAAGCATGTGAGTGACCAAAGCAGTGTGCAAGCATGTGAGTGACCAAAAGAGTGACTTAGAGGGTGTGTGAGAGTGGGAATCATCAAAAAAGTGAAACAGGTGTAATACTCGCGGTAGTTCGGAGAGGAGAGTGGCCAAGAATACAGTCAAGAAAATTAGACTAGAACGGGAGAAGGGAGGCAAAAAATCCACGTATTCCTACAGGCGGCAAAACCACGAAAGCGCCTCTGAGTAGAAATCGGAGCGATTATCTCAATTCCCTTAAAGCTCATCTTAGTTCAATAACGCTGACGTATTCTAGCAAAATAATAATAATAACATTTCATGTAAAACTGGTAACTACTGCATATAATCCATGGATTTCATAAGTCTCTTTCCAACCAATAATAAGAACATGGTAAATACATGCTCATCCAATAACCATTTGGAAGACAAAAAAAAAAAATGGCGTATGGGCAATAGTTAATGAGAGTCAGTGACGAGGAAAGAAATATATGTTGGGAACATCCTCGAGCATGTGGACCCCATATCTTTCCGTGGGATCTGATACCAATTGTTCCTCTGACAAAACCTGACATGACGCTCTTTTTTTATTTTATTGTTTTCCCCCAACACAAAGAAAATTATCATTTTTTTCCAAGGAAAACATTATACGGTGCTTTCTTTCATTTGCAGTGAATATTGTCGATTCCGCTCACACCGTTCACATAATCTTGCAAGGTTAAAATAGATGGATAATCTCTCAATGAAAATTTACCCAATTACAACAACTCGTGACCGACAGGGTTAGGAAAAAAAAAAAGATTTACCCGTACATTTTAAACAAGGATCTATAATACCAAATTTTTTAACTGGAAACCTCTATTTGCTACTTTCGTGTTGTTCTTTGCGGACGACACTTTTTTTCGCTTGTTGGGAAACACTCAATATTTTTCAAGATTCCTAAAGAAATGAAACCAGAGGGTAGAGGGTCGCTCCTCCAGAGGAGTTTCAGGAAGAGTTTCCGTAAGTTATCTTATATGTTTATCGTGTATTTGTAAGGGGCTGATTCAAGGGTTCTTAACCTTGGGATCACGACCCGAACTTCGGTTGCAGACACTTCCGAGATGGGTAGTGCGAATCCACTTGTAGCCAAGATTTCTTGAGCTATCGGTTACGGCTCAAACTTAATTCGCAGAAGCTTTCGAAATGGGTAGTACAAATCCATTTGTAGCCAAGATTTCTTGAGCTATCGGTTGCGACCTAAACTTGATTCGCAGAAGCTTTCGAAATGGGTAGTACAAATCTATTTGTAGCCAAGATTTCTTGAGCTATCGGTCACGACTCGAACTTAATTCGGTTGCGACCTAAACTTGATTCGCAGAAGCTTTCGAAATAGGTAGTACAAATCCACTTGTAGCCAAGATTTCTTGAGCTATCGGTTGCGACCTAAACTTGATTCGCAGAAGCTTTCGAAATGGGTAGTACAAATCCATTTGTAGCCAAGATTTCTTGAGCTATCGGTTGCGACCTAAACTTGATTCGCAGAAGCTTTCGAAATGGGTAGTACAAATCTATTTGTAGCCAAGATTTCTTGAGCTATCGGTTGCGACCTAAACTTGATTCGCAGAAGCTTTCGAAATGGGTCGTACAAATGCACTTATAGGCAAGATTTCTTGAGCTATCGGTCACGACTCGAACTTAATTCGCAGACGCTTCCGACATTGGTCATACGAATCCCTTACAGCCAAGATTTCTTGAACTATCGGTCACGACCCAAACTTAATTCGCAGAAGCTTTCGAAATGTGTCGTGTGTGTCCACTTATATCCAAGATTTCTTGAGCTATGGGTCACGATCCAAGCGCTTAATTCACAAGGCTTTTCGATATGGGCCATACAAATCCACAAACAACCACGGATTCCTGAGCGAAGGTTCACGACCCGAAATTGATTCACGGGGGGCTTCCGAGATGGGTCATAGAAATCAACTTACAGCAGAGAATTCTCGAGGTATGGGTCTCGACCGAGACTTAATTCGCAGGGGCTTATAGTGTTGTGTGTGAATTTCTGGGTGCTATCGTATATATTTCAAGTTGTGAAGTATAATGAATGAATATTTTTGTACCATCGTCAGACTGTTGCTATCTGTGGTGAGACGTTTCTAACGGTAAGCTCGACTCGCACTCGCACCTTGGAGTAGGGAACCGCAGAAAACCAACTTCAACCGACTACCAGTATTGTTCAAACCCGTGCGAGTCAGTTACTATGACCACAAAGGATTCCACGACCCAACTTCGATTCACACGGGATTCCCAGTATAGATCGTATAAACCCACTAACAGATCAGGGATCATCAAGCTAAGGGTCATGACCCAAACTTGATTCGTACAGGATTTTGAGATGAGTCGTACAAATCCACTCACGGTCCTGTTATAAATGCAAATTTCGCAAACTTCGAAAAACAAACAGTCCCATGGGTCGCGAAGCTAATCTTGTTGATGATTTTTCGGGTCACGGCTTAAAAAGGTTAAGAGCCCCACAGTGAAATGATAAAATATCTGGAATATTCCATTAACCGACCCTCCCCCACCCCCTCTGTCTGGTTGCTAACACCAATTTTAGGATCGATATCAAATTTGTGAACTTTTGAGAAGCTCCGACAACAATGCGAAATTGGGGACTCTTCGAGCCACGAAAACTGTTCGTGTCTAGAATGATTAAAAAATACGCAGTGCCCATGCGACAACCCTGTGCGGTCGTGCGGGAATCTTGATAGCTTTTGTGCCATGCGACCCGTGGGGCTACACAGGGTACCAGTCTAGGAAGGTCGCGAAATTAAAAATGAAAGAGTGAAAAAAGCAAAAAAGCTTTGCCAACCGAAAAAAAAAACGTTGACATGGGTCGCCAAAAATATTTCCCACACGGGTAGGGATTTTTTCCTCTAAGGCAGCGTTCTTCAGAAGCTGGTCTTAGGACCTGTGATGGTCCGTCAATATTTCCTACCGGCCCGTGAAACAATTCATGTAGGTGCTACGTAATTTTAGATTTAATTTTGAATATTATACCGTCTCTATATAGGTTTTTATTTTTGACTTGGCCGTCCAGCAGGTCAGCGAATTCTTTCTCGCATTTTTTTTGTCGCCGATCTGCAAATTATTTCTCCCATTTATCTTTTTTTTTCGGTCCGCAAATTATTTCTCCCATTTGTCAATTTTTCGGTCCGCAAATTATTTCCCCCATTTGTCAATTTTTCGGTCCGCAAATTATTTCTCCCATTTGTCACTTTTTCGGTCCGCAGATTATTTCTCCCATTTGTCAATTTTTCGGTCCGCAAATTATTTCTCCCATTTGTCAATTTTTCGGTCCGCAAATTATTTCTCCCATTTGTCAATTTTTCGGTCCGCAAATTATTTCTCAAATTTATCAATTTTTCGGTCCGCAAATTATTTCTCCCATTTATGATTTTTTCGGTCCGCAAATTATTTCTCCCATTTATGATTTTTTCGGTCCGCAAATTATTTCTCCTGTTCATTGGTTTTTTTTCCTTTATGCGCAAATTGTTTCTTCTTTTTCGATTTTATTTCGAAATTTATCGATCCTTTTTCGGTCTGGAAATTATTTCTCATATTTATCCATTTTTTCCAGTCCAGAAACTATTTCTCCTGTTCATTTTTTCAGTCATCAATTTGTTAAAAAAATTTCGGTCCGCAAATTATTTCTTATACTTATTAATTTTTTTTTTCAATCCGCTTCGGTCCACAAATTATTTCCCCTATTTATTCATTTTTCGGGTAACTTCGGTCCACAAATTATTTTTCATATTTATCCATTTTTTCGGTCCGCGTCGGTCCACAAACTATTTCGTCATATTTGACAATTTTCTTTCAGTCCCCAACTTGTTCCTGTTATTTATGTTTTGCAAGTCGATTGGTTTTATGACCAGAAAAATAAATTTGAATATTTTTTGCAAGTTCGTATATCGAAAATTTCCCTCCTATTTACGGTATTTATTTTTTCTTCCAGTCCGCAAATTATTTCTCTCGTTCATTTATATGCAGGTCCGAAAATTGTTTATAACATTTATTTATGACTCTTTTACCAGCCCACAAATTATTTCTCCTGTCCGTTTATTCATTGGTGCTCCGAAAATTATTTTTCTCATTTATTTTTGCCGACCCGCAAATTAATTCTTATATTTATTCCAATTTTTTTCCTGGATCTCTAATTATTTATCTTATTTAGTTATTTTTCTCCTTTATCCGGTATTTTTGCCTGGCCCGCACATCACTTCTCCTATTTAGTTGTTTTCTTGTCAGGTCACCAAGTTATTGCTCTTATCAATTTTTTTGCATTTTCCACGTGACTTATCTGATGCATTCTCAAATTTTTTATGCACGGAATTGGAATTTACACAATCTGCTGTTGCATAGATTAGTGTTCTTCACCTTTTTCTACAGGGGCGAAACAGTGAAGTTATTTGAACCAGGGCCGTAACTAGGTTGGGGCAACGGGGACGCTGCCACGGGGTCCTGAATTTAATGGGGGGCCTCACAAAAAGTTTACGCTAATTTTGCTTAATTTTTCCCTTTTTAAGTGGTAAAAGTGATAAATTCATCGAACTTACCAAAATCATTGGTAAATATGCGTTATAACCGATTTATCACATTTTCCGCTACATATGCGACAGTTTCCTGTGCGGGTTCGTTAGAAATTCTTCAGATTTACTGAGCGCATGCGCGATTTAGTAGCAGTGACGCTTTGATTGAGATTCCCAGATTTATTTCTATTTTCGAGAAAAAAATATCAAAGAACAAGGGAACACACAATACGACGAGGAATATTCTCGAGGTAAGCTAATCAAGTGACCAAGGAATATTTTAGTGACGCGTCACCGATTCCTTGCCTTCAGCCACGCGCGTGTCTACGACAAAACAAAAGAGAAGGACGCGAGAGCCATCGTCTCAAAAACATCTTCATTGTCGAACCTGAATAACGAACAGCCACTGTATTCAAATAACTCACAAGATTGTCATTCGGCGGTGTTACGGTGTCACCTGTTTACGGTGTGCCCTTTGTGGTGTTCACTCAATCATTGAAATGCCATGGAAATTCTCGGGGAAAAACATTTTCGACATTTAATATGTCTACAGATTTGATTGTATTTAAAATATATGCAGTGAAAACCCTCGCGTCTGCCTGAAATCGGGTTCCACGCAGTGATGGTAACCTCGTCAAGCAAAATTTTCCTCGAAAATTTCCCTTTTGACTAAATTTTTCCCACACATTCCTAAATTTGTGCTGCCATCTATTGGTGGAAATGTAGTCAATAATTTTACACTAGAAAAGCATTGTTTTGCATTTATATATTTTTTAAACAAAAGTTATTCTGTTTGATGATCTCTCAAAATTTCTCACAAACGCCAAGAAATTTATAATTTTCCGGCCAAGAAAAATAATTTTCATTATTTTTATTTATTATAAAATTATTTTTTTCAAAACTCGTAAGTAGTTTATAAATAAAACATTTATAACCATGGCGAAAATCGCATTACTAGTCCAGGACAAAGCGCTTTGGTCCAGGATGGCTAAGAAATGATTCAGGGGTATGCACTGTTTGCCAATTTCAGGCGGAACCCACAGGCCACTATGTCATATTTAGGATCAATTCTGAATTTTTATCAATTTGTTCTGGAATTATTTCATTTATTAGAAATAATTATTTCTTTCATTTTTTTCACTCATTCTAGATAATTATTTCTATCATTTTCTTCATCATTTATTCTAGATATTTATTTCATTCATTTTTTCATTTATTCTAGATAATTTTTCATTTATTCTAGATAATTTTTTATTATTATCTAGAGAAAGGCTTCGTACATCTACTGTCATCGACTTGTAGATGTACGAAGCCTTTCTCGCATGCCGCGGAGACTTACGTCCAAGTAACCTCAGATGATGCCTGCCGCGGAGACTTACGTCCAAGTAACCTCAGATGATGCCTGCCACAGATGTGGGCGAAACGTCAGGAAGAAAATCTCCTAGACCATGGCCTAATAACCCGGAAACCGTTTGCAAGTCATTTAACGCCGGCCATGAAAGCCTCAGACAATATTTAGAGATCACTTAAGTGGCTCAATAGGGGACTTATCAATAGGGAGAATTTTAGTTCAGGTGCTCTATAACTATCGAAAGGTTTCTTCCATTTTTGCCGCACCGAATTAGATGGCATTAAGAATATTTCATATTATTATTAAGGGTGTTTGATGACGAAAGCGTCATCCAAACCCCCCCCCCCCTTTTCATCAAAAGTCAGCAAATCGGAAACCCTCGCCCCCATCGATGCTGACGTAATACTTGAATGACCCCTAGTAAAACTGGAACATTTTAGAAATCTCTTTTTGACGGACATTACAGTACAAAATCGCAAACGTATGCAGTATTACGAAAATATCATCACTCTGCTTCTACACAAAGGTGCCAAAATGAGTAAAACATCAGGGTAGGGATATATGAATGTCGTACGTCCCGTATATACGGGATTGAAGGACGTACGCATGTGTGAAGGGAGGATTTGTTTCTTTGCATCAAACTTCAAACCAAAGCTTTTAAATTGTTGCACACACAGAGAATGAATATTTTCTAATTTCAAGATCTCTTTCACGAAGATATAGCATTTGTGCAGATTTTTTTACTTTCCATTACAAATGTTAGCGCCCTCTATTGCTTCTTCAGAGAACAAAAATAAAATAAAGTACGGTACATAATTAAATATACGTACTGAAGACAGCTTAGACACTTTAAGTCTGGTTTTTTAATAAGTCTTAATCGGCAATATATTTGTCATAATTTTCACATTTTTAGCTAAAAGAAATATATTATGTACATATTGGTTAATGTACATTCACGGTTGTCGTGAGAATCGTAATACAGTCGAATCCCGTTATAACGAATTCCAAAGAAACCGGCGAAATCACTTCGTTGAAACGAAATTTCGTTATAAAGTAATTCTAGCTTTCTTGCATTGTTCCTATGTAAATTTATCTGGGGGAATTGGAAAAATGTTCGTTAAAACGAGATTTTCGCTATAACGGTATCCGTTAAAACGGGATTCGACCGTATTCGATTAAGCGGGGAACCTTAACATTGTCTTTATGGGAGAAATTTTTATTACAGACGTTAACATATTAAGCGGGCCGGTCTATATTTGAAAATTATTCTATTGCATTCGATCTTTTACTGCGCTAAGAAAAACCGGGACAAATAGGCGTCGCGAAAGCCTTTGTTTTCAGGACAGTGAATTTGATAGGCGAAAAATCAGGATATCTGCCACCCTAGGCTAGACCCATGGTCCCCACAAAGGGGGGGGAGTGCTGACAGGGCTCTAGCCCTGGGGCCAGGAACAGCTCTCGTCACTTTTTGCTTTTTCCCCGCTATAAATTAACTACAAAAGGGCCCGTGAAAGAGGGGGCCCCCACAAAAGATTCCAGCCTAGGAGCCCCCGCTCCAGGATAGGATAGGACCCCCATAGATACCCATCAATGGCACATTCTTAATGTGTAAAAAAATTGGTAGATGAAACGTTGCCACTATACACTAACAAATTAACTAGTATGAAGAAGAAACACGGCTATAACAGACATTAATGTTTTGCTATGTTCTTTCAGGAAACATCGCCGACAATCACTGGACTTGCATTTGTACTTAATTAAGCGGCCCAAATCAGATACAAACGAGATGCTTAAAAAAAAACAAAAGCTTATGGTTTGCGTTATTCGGGTATTTCCCGTATTCGCGGTAACCCCCGCGAATACGGAGGGAAGTACGACAGTACATAAATATTATGTGATTTTTTTATGTATTTATTTGAGCTAAAAATTCTTCTGTCACATAAATAGGGAGAAGCAAGAAAGATGAGATTTTGGCGGAAAGAAAAACGGCTGAGCAGGTCGAAGAAGAGGAACGCAAACTGCTATCCGAGGTAATCGAATGTTAAAAATGTACATTGTTGCGAAACATGATGTAGGTCTCGCAAGAAATGACTAACAACAATAACAGAGTGTACGGGCGTGTAAACAACATTAATAATAGAGTGCACGGGCGTGTAAACAACAACAATAACAGAGTGTACGGGCGTGTAAACAACAATAACAGAGTGTACGGGCGTGTAAACAACAACAACAACAGAGTGTACGGGCGTGTAAACAACAACAATAACAGAGCGTACGGGCGTGTAAACAACAACAATAAAAGAGAAGAGTGTACGGGCATGTAAACAACAACAATAACAGAGTGTACGGACGTGTAAACAACAACAATAACAGAGTGTACTCTGTTATTGTTGTCCTCTCTCGTTACAGGAAACCAAGCTTAATCCACAAATATCCTGGGCATGAGCTGTTGCATGCAATATAGTGGATAATATTTACTACAGTAAAACCCCTATTAACGGACACCCTTCAGTTGCGGTCACCCCTTCTTTTAACGGAAATAATCATTTCCCATTGTATAATAAAAGTATGTATTTCAAGACCCTCTTTTACGGACGAATTTTTTCATCCAACCGATGTCCGCAAAACTGAGGTTTTACTGTATTATCGTTGGAGATACGTAAATTTCGAAGGGAAAAAAAATTGAAATTTCGCAAAAACAAGTTTTAAATTTAGAAATTTCGCATTTATTTGCAAAAAAAAAAAAATTCAGATCAGAAATTTCGCATTTGTTCGCAGTAACGAATTCCAAATGAAAAATTTCACATTCGTTCACAAAGAAAAAGCAGTTCAAATCAAAAATTTCGCATTTCACGTAAAAAACCGGCAGTATTACTAGAAAGTGTACTTAGTTGAAATCTAACATTGTACAGTCGAATCCCGTTTTAACGAATTCCGTTATAGCGAAAATCTCGTTTTAACGAACACTTTTCTAATCCCCCCAGATATGTTTGCATAGGAATAATGCAAAAACCTGGCATTCCTTTATAACGAAATTTCGTTGTAATGAAGCGATTTCTCCGGTCTCTTGGAGTTCGTTATAACGAGATTCGACTGTGGTAATCTCTACTTTCTCCTAATTTAATCTCATTTTTTCAAATGCTTTTCATAAAACATTTTTTTCCAAAATTCTAAAAAAGTTGCATATACAGTCCAGTACACTTATAACATAACCCGGATATAACATAAACCATGGATATACCACACGGTTGTGTAATCCTCAAAATCTGGCTCATTCACGTCTATATATTTTTACCTCTGTTCCTTATTAAAAACGGTTAGTCATTTAATAAGTTACATATTTCCGCTATAACAACTCGAAAATGTTATTAAACCCCCTTATATCCGAAATTGTCAAAAGTAGAATAAGAAGAAAATTATAATAAATTGAAATAAAAATATAAATCTAATCATAATACAGTCGAATCCCGTTTTAACGAATTCCGTTATAGCGAAAATCTCGTTTTAACGAACACTTTTCTCATCTCCCAGATATGTTTACATAGGAATAATGTAAAAACCTGGCATTCCTTTATAACGAAATTTCGTTGTAACGAAGCGATTTCTCCGGTCTCTTGAAGTTCGTTACAACGGGATTCGACTGCAATAAATAGTCATCATGTAAATTATTTGGTAGGTCATTTTAGTTCTAAATTAAAGACAAAAAAATATTTTTGGAACAATTAGTTGGTTCAAAACAAATTATCTAAGCTGGTACTTTAAATTACCGTCACGGTATAAAAGGTTAATTTATTGGTTTCAGCCTCCTCAGTCGTCAAGGCCATAGGCGGAGATAGACATGGAAGTCTGGGGGGGGGCACGGTCATTATTACTGGGGGGCACGATGATGATGATGGCAATTCATATATACGCATATACATTAGATCTGTCGACTCCAGCTTTGACGCTGGGGGTGGGGGGGGGGGAGGGGCAATGCCCCCAACGCCCCCTCGTATCTCCGCCCATGCTCAAGGCAATTTTGAATTTTAAGGTTTTTATGCTTAATTGTAACTGCGAAACTGTTCAAAATTAGTTTCTGTTGGAAGATGAGTATGAAAGCGTTACAACTACTAAAATTTTAATAACGTCACTTTGAGGTCTCCGTAAGCATTTCATTTAACTGTATAGACTTTTTCCAAAGTGCTGCTTTGTGCATGGCCCCCACATCCTGATGCGGGGCCCCTAGGATGCGACCTTTGGCGGGCCCCCAGACCAGACTTTTCACGGGCTTCTTTATAGTGAATTTATAGCGTGAAAAACAAAGAAATGATGAGAATCGTCCCGGGCCAAAGAGCTGCAGCCCTGTCAGCCTCCCCCTTGGGGGGGCCATGGCTTTGTGTTCCCTGCGGTATATACTGAAGAGGTTGTATTCATTAATTTTATTTCCAGTTTAAAAATTGCATCTATAAATTTGCATACATTTTAATCGTATTATGCTACATATAATTCCAATTGAAAAACAAAAAATTCAAACTTACTTATACCTCGACCGGAGCAAACAAACGACTTGACAGCTCAATTCACAAACCATAGAAAAGAATAGAACCGATTACCAAGACGATCATAACCTCCCATAACGATGTCCAATGCCGAACGGATCACGTGACCACATGTCATAAACGCTAAATATCCCCGGGTAATTCAATTAATAACGTCGTATGAGATGAAAGGAAGAGCCTTGGATCGAGGAATGGAGATGTGTCGAACCCGTAACGTTGTCTGGACTCGGAGAATGATACCGAAGGATAGACACCAAACTGAAGGCGATCCAATGGCCATGCACACATCGATTATTTTTTTTTTCTGATGCGCGATACGTGCGCGGAATGGAAGCACGCGCGCACGCGTCAACACAGATATAAGTTATTATCAGCTGATAGGTGTTTCCCTTGAAGTATTCAATGGAAACAAGGGCAATGGTTACGAGGGAAGACGTAGCGAAATGTAATCAAGGAAACAAAACACGTTCCTACAACCTCATCTTTCTTTTTGCTTCCTATTCTTTCGATGATTATTCTTTTTTTTTGACTGCATGCGGTGGCAAAAAAGGTTGGAATCGATTATGCACGTGAAATTCAGAAATATCGGTATATGGCACACACGCCATATGTGTGTGCCATATACCGAATTTCGTGAGGTCAAGGGCTGTATTCACCGATATGGTTTAAGCCAGTGTTTCTTAACCTTTTTCAGCTCATGCCCCCCCCCCCCTATGGGTCACATTTTTCTCTCGTGGCTCCCCTGTCCTATCCATCCCCTCTACTCTCATCCAAGAGTGAGATACTTTCTATTTTTTTTATCATGAATGAAATTTTAATAAATAAGATCAATCTCTGGAATCCTGGCTAGGCACGGATTCAAATGGTGGATTATCATCTCTCCCAGGAGTCAAATTATATTGCAAAAAACGGTCTGCGTAAAATACGGGACGATCCAACGAACATGCACGATAAATCGACCCTCTCAACACATCAACCGTTGCTCTGGCGGCCCTCCATACTTAGCTGGAAGTAACAGCTTACATATGAAAATCATACCACTATATCCCATATATATAGTGCAGTCCCCCTCCCTCCATTATAAACATGAACACCCGGGTCATGCCCCACATAGACCCAAGGGTTAAGATGCTCTTGGTTGTATGGACGGATCTGATGAATTTTGAAAGTAGTACTATTTTTCAAATATGTTTCACTTTTAAAGCTTTTCTCTTCACAGCTCTCTATGACTCCCTTCACCACCTGTCGTGGAACACCTTTCTTTGTGATTTTCTCCCGTGGCCCCCCTAGAATATCCTAGGACCGCAAGGGGAGCCATATGGCCCCAGGTTGAGAACCACTGGTTTTAATCTATAGTCACAATTTTTTGATAAGAGATCGACACGGATTGGTTATATTCAGGGTTTTAACCAATCTATGTTGATCTCTTATCCAAAAATTGTAACTACAGGTTTAAACCATGTCGGTGAATACGGCCCTAAGAGGAATAAAAGTCATGGCTACATTATGTGGCTGTCATTAATGCATCTTTGTTATAGGAATTTTAAAATCTATGTGTGCAGAGAGCTCTCTCTGAATCTCGGTGTTTTCAGACTGCCTGGTTAAAAAAATCTCAACTCATTTTATTGCACCTCACTACTAGTTAAGTGTGAAGATACATGGAGTACAAATAGCCCTGGGCACTATTTTCTTGATCGCCTTGAAGACGTCTAATAACCTCTGTAATAATCAACCACCTCTTTTTTTCATTCGCCCCGTTGTAAATCTCTCTTTCGGCACCAGGCCACATTCGCGGCAAAAACAAATCTGAACTACAGTGAAAGCCCTCCTCCTTAACGGTCACCCCTCAGGTGCGGTTACCCCCTATTTTACGGCGAAATAAAAATATCCCGGCAAACTTAAATAATGTATTTCGAACCCCCTGTTTAACGGTCACCCTCAGATACGGTAACGGACACCATTTTCATCAGTCGTTCCATATACAGGGTGGGGGAAAAAAAAGTCCGTAGAAACTTTAGAAAGGAATAAAAAACCGGAAAAATAACCGAAATAAAAAACGGTTTGCAGGGTTAGCATCGCTAGGTCACGGGAATGTTTTTTAAAGCGGTATGTACATACATTGTGACCGTGAGGATCACCTGAACTCCTCGGTACAAATCGTGAATCGGAAGCATCCTAAGAATCATCTCTTCACCATACATAAGTATTCATTTTTATAATTCAGGTAACCGATCCGCTTTAGCTTCAATGTAGTGTATCTCCATATTTTCGATCATTTCAATCCTGCATTTGTTTACTAATGAATAAAAAATGTTTACTTTTACAAAAAACGTGCGTCCCTCCGGTGGAAATATTTTACTCCAACACAATATTCCATACTAGAAGCTTTGCGAAAATTTTCAGTCTATCTTTGCGTGCTTTGTAGTCCAGTGGTTAAGATATATGACTCTCATCCTGACGATCCCGGAATGGCCAACCATGCAACTCCTTTACAGATACGGGGAACAAACTACTTTGCAATGTTCCAAATCTTTTTGGTTTCCAACTTCAAGGCGCGAATGCGAGCCGATCTCCCCGTTAAAAAGTCTCGCCACAGAGAGCAACAGGCCTACAACGGAACAAATATTCAATCAATGTACTTCACTCACTATTCGAAGTATAGATGGCAGCACTGAAATATCATGCCCAACACTAGCTACACACTCAGACTGTTAGGTGCACTCACTTTGTTCCAGACTCTGCCACGAAGCCGGGCGGGCTGGAAGAGATCTCGGCAACGGGATAAGTCCGGTGGCAGAGCCCCTGGCGTTCATTCATTCAGTCTAGCTTCGAAAATTCTCTTCATCCTTCCATCGGGACATTTCTGAAACTCCGTAGCTTTCTGGTGAATAATTATGGCTTGAGTCAGTTTAGAACAACGGAAGTGTAATTAACACTTCCTGCGGCACAGTAGGAAGCAAAGTAAGAGAATGTGGGGGGGGGAGTGTTCCATTGAGAAATCAACTTCACAAAACATCTGGGCGCTCTGGTTCTAAAATAAGAGGCCTTCAACCGTTTAATACGCAAGCATTGAAGTTTAAAGAGGAGAAAAATTTTGAGAGAATATATATTGAGCAAATGAGTTACCCTGGTTGCTATCACATTGACAATAAAAAATTGATTGTCAATGTATATATATACTAGGGGGGCTCTGCCCCCCTGCCGCCTTTGGCGGCCAACCCCCCCCCCCCCCCACTTCTCTCCCGGACATATCTTGTTTATTTCGTCCCACTTCATCAGCGTGCTATGGAAAAGGGGAAAGGGACGTGTGAAAGCACCAGCCTACTGAAGAAGCGAATTTTAATGAAAATAATAATAAAGCAACAAAAAACAAATGAGATTCATCAAGTATCCCCAGAAAACTTCCCCATGGAGGTCCCCAGATTCAATTCGCTGAATTTCAGTGGGGCCCCACACTGGATATATCTTGGGCTACCGAAGTGTTGCAAATTTTACAATGTTAAACCACAAAAATCAATGAGATACATTCAGGGGCACCGAATTACAACCTGCCAACATTTCCATGAAGCCCTGACCTGCAAGCTTGTCGGACACCCCCCTGTGAGAATTTTTCATTTTTATCAATTTTACAACGAATAAAATCCAGGGCCCCACATCCAGTAGCGGGGACACAATACGCAGATTTTTAGTGGGGCCCAGACTGGCTATATCTCGGGTTTCGGCTGTGGCAAATTCTACAACAGAAAAGAATGAGATTCATCCAGGGCCCCCAAAATGAAACCTGTAAACATGGGGCCCCCGACTTGGAAGCTTGTCGGTCATCCCCCGGAGCGAGTGCCATGAAAAATTTTCATTTGTATTCGTTTTACCAACGAATAAAATCCAGGGCCCCCAAAATGAAACCTGTAAACATAGGGCCCCCGACTTGGAAGCTTGTCGGTCATCCCACGGAGCGAGTACCATGAAAAATTTTCATTTGTATTCGTTTTACCAACGAATAAAATCCAGGACCCCCCAACCAATTACCCGGGACACCAATTCGCATACTTTTGGTGGGGCCCCAGACTGGATATATCTTTTGCTTCCGCTATCGAAATTTTTCAACGTTAAAGCAGCAAGAAAACAATGAGATCCATCAAGGGCCCCTGGAAATGAAAACTTTTTACTTATACGTGAAATCTTCCCCGGGTACCCCGACCCTGTGTTGGGAGCACTGCTGTTGTGTGTGTATATTATACATATATATACCTCTCGGCATGGACCTCCCCCCCCCACAAAGGAAGGGCTGACAGGGGCCACAACGATTCTTATCACTTTTTGATTTTTCACAATATAAATTAATCACAGAGGGGCCCCTGAAAAGCTGGTTTGGGGGCTCGAAATCTAAATTCCAGCCCAAGGGCTCTGCTGTAGGATGTAGGAGCCTCTTGGTACATGCACATAACATGGTCCCGATGGGTCAAATGGGTCCCGATATGTGAATATCGACCCAATATCGATATATGATATATGATGTCATATCGATATATGAATATGAATGTACGATATATGAATGTGAATATCGATATATGAATCGAACCGACTTCCGTAACAGATTTCCGTCACTCAAAAATTTCACCCACTTCCGTCACTCGGTTGCTTAGCAACAGGCCCTTTTCGAGCTTGTTTGTGATTTTATATTATAGAATAGATAGATATGACACTTCAAGGAACACACTGTATTTATATGATTTACTTAGATTTGAATAGTATAAAAATGTCATTTATTGTTTGTCAACTTCCTTTTCTGTCATTGGTGAAGAATGCAAAACAATATGTTTCCTCCACACATTGTATTTCCCTCCAAAATCTTAGGGTCCAAAATCGTTCTTTCTTCGCTTGTCCTGAAATAGGACATCACAGTACCTTCTGCTTGTAACCGTTAAAGTTTCACGAACAATTCACAAGTAAAAATCGAATGCTTAGGAGTTGCTCAACGTATACACAATGCTCAAAGTATAAAATACTTTTATTTGAAAAATACAATATAGTAAGCTCATGTTGCTTGAGAGCATCACCGCTAAATAAAGGGTTGAGGCGGCAAGATATTTCGCAATGTCACTCACTTAGATCGTTAAAGAAAGCCTAAAGTTGATAGAATTAAGTTTTTTCCAATGAGAATACAATTTCCAACTCTTATTTAGATATGAACTATCCAATGAAACTAGAAGTTTACTTAAACTTTAGTCTTCTGAATCAAACAAGAGTCTTTCGGTCGTTTTTGGGAAAAAAATGGCAGAACCTTGTAAAACCTCCTTTATTACAAATATTGCCCGTCAGCATGATCATGAATATTTTCCTATTTTCGTTGCAGTTGCGTAATGCAGTGGCCGGTGTAATCGAAAAGGACAGGCACGGTGAAAACTTCTTACGTCGCTGTCTGAAAGGTAAGAAAGCTGTGTTTCCAATCTCTTATGCAGATAACTACATCATTATTCAACCGGTTATTATAACTGGTTTCCTAGCATCCAGACGAAATTTCGCTGAAATGATATTCAAATGCTGACCATGCCCAAAAACTATTAATCATCATGTTGTGGTTGGATTTTTCTGAATAATCAATTCATTTTCGTTTTGAGAACATGATCGATACATAATCATCTTGACGGCAACAGGTAATCAAAAAATTATTTCATTTTTATGCATATTGAGCAGCCATCGTTGATGAATTCCCTCCACATCTGTTTTATGATGCTCGTCTTTTAATTCGCATTGCTCATCATGTTAGCCGAATAGTACCCAAAATTTTTTCTATTCAATTTCGTGTTGAATCAATGTGGATATGGGTAATAGTAATCTCTGGACAGACCAAAAAGTTGTGGTCAAATAGAATTATCACTTCTATACGGTTAAGAAAATTTCGTAAATAGTCATCATCATTGATTATGTTTTATCATTTATGTCCTTTTTAACCTGTAAGTAATCAGTAGCGCATTCTTTTGTAAGCCCCATCCCCCCTCTCGAAATACCGCCAAGTTGACAACAATTTTGGCAACAGCTCTGATTCGGCGATGTGATGATGCCAAACCGGAAATGTAAAGGTGTCACTCAATTCATGGAGATTATTCTAGAAAGGTGATTTCCCATCAGTATACTTGGCACCGCTTTTCCGGAACTATACAGTGTTGAAATTGTATCAGGAAGGCAACATATTATTTGTCGATTGTATTTTATCTTTAGGTCACGTTCCGTCAAGATCTCTGCTTGTGAATAAATGTTCTGTGAATAAATCTGCGACGTCTTGCGTTTCGTTTTATCCTTCGCTTATTTCCAGGACTCTCGGGAGAAATTATCCGGAACAATATGTTCCGGATAATTTCTCCCGATCTTACATCCAATAGCACGGCCCCCATGTGAGATCTCCCGCGGCCCATGCCAGATTCTTCAGAGGTCCCTGTATAGTGAATTTTCAGTGTGACAAACAAAAAAAAGGACTGGAGACCTGTCAGCCTCACCCTTGCGGGGACCATGGGGATATTATCGGTGGGAATAATAGCTGAAATTCGATTTGACCTTCTCTAATGTCCAGAAATGACCAAAGCAAAGCATGAGTTCACCTGGTACTTAAGTGGGGATGACGAGGAATATCAAGGTATTGTTTATCGAGGAATATTTCATTCAGGAATTCCAAAGAATGTTTTTTTTTTGGAATTTTGAGGAATTCGTCGCTAAGGAATGCGAAGGAATTTTTCTCTGATGCATATTTTTAAATGCTTTACTGAGAAATTCCACGTAATACGTTTTGATGAAAAAATTTAACCACTTTTCTTTACTGAGAAATATTAAAAAATGTCTTTGATGTGTTAATTCTGTAAGGAATGTTTTGTTGGTGAATTTTTCAAGGATTCATCTTGAAGAATTTTAAGGAATTTTTCACTGAGGAATTCAAAGAAATTGCCACTGAGGAAGTTTAAAGAATTTTTCAATGAGGAATGCAACTGAATGTTTTTCTGAAAGCAATTGAAGGAATTTTTTTTATGAGTAATTTCAATCAATGTTTTCTGTGCTAAGAAATGTCTTCCTTTTCTCCCTTTGACGCCGCTGGAATCGTAGATCGTCCCCTTTAGAGATGGTACATGGGCGATGCACGCAGTTTGGAAGAAAAGAAAACTGGATTAGGGTGGAGTGAGAAGGAGTGTGTGTTCTCAAGCTTCAAGTCTCTGGCAACCAGTAAAAGATAGATGTGAGTGAAGCGAGGTGAATCTAGTCACATGTCAAATCAGTCTTGATCAACCTAGAAGTTTCGAAATTCTCACGCAGATTTTTTTTCCCTTCTTTTCGGAGTAGTATAGGAATATGCGTGCGGAAGATGGAGTGTTTCTCTTCCTCAGTTTATTGTTCCCAGAGTTCGCGGGGAAATACTGTCACTTGCACAAAATCTGAAAATAATATTCTTCTTGGGGAGAAAATGTGTGGCATTTTAGAGCGGGTTTAGTGATTTCCACTGCGGCCATTATAGTGCGGATCAGTGAAATATTAAAAACCGCTTAAAGGGTTAAAGCTATGACCACCTGTGAATGAACATTAACATGTAAACTTTCCTTCTTCATTTTCAGGAAAAAATATGGATGTTAAGGAAGCAGAGCAATTGGTTCGAGCGGTGAGTATCGGTCGCAACACATTTCTTTTAAATACGTTTGAGTATGAAGTATTTTTCTTATCGAATTATGGACTCTATTTCGTCTCACGCATGCGTATATTACAGACGGTGAACTACCAAAAGATATTGCGCAGTGATGAGGCAGAGAAGGAGCTGAAATTAATACAGGTAAAGATAATGAGACAGGTAAATATCATTTTCAGTGGGGGAATATTTCTCTAACGCGATAACATTCTCCGTGCTGGTGATGGTGATGGATGGTGGTGATGGTGATGGATGGTGGTGATGGTGATGGATGGTGGTGGTGGTGATGGTGGTGGTGGAACGAGGCCGTAGCCAGGATGAGATCTGAGTGGACTGCTGCTCCTCCTCCGAACCCGAGATGTGACAAAGTAACTGCTATGGATGGAATTGAGATGATTAAACTCACCATTCTAACAGTTAGTCCTTCAAAACGCTACCTCGGTTCACTTTAGATTTTTATTTTGGGGGGTATGCAAGGTAAGATGCTCCTCTACCCCCAAAGACACCCGTCTGGTCCGCAGGTTCGATACCGATGATTGGCAAAGAAAAGCTCGGACCTGATGCGATTACCGATAGATGAAGCCCTGACTGAAAGTTCCCTTCGAACATGCTCAAAAACTAAACGGAGCAGCATAGCTTTCTCTAGAGCAGTGGTTCTCAACCTTTTTTGACTCGCGGAGCCCTTTCAAGTATATAATTTCTATGGCTGAGCCCTGTTTGACTCGAGGAGCCCTTTATTGTAGATAATTTTTATGACAGAATCTTGTAGGCCTCTCTTATTTACTTATCTATCAAATTTACTGATTCATTTTATTTTCCTCGAGTCGCCGCGGAGCCTCTGGGAGTTACACACGGAGCCATTGGGGCTCCGGGGAGCACCAGTTGAGAACCACTGCTCTAGAGAGAAAAGCTTCCGACCTAACTCGATCAGTAGTAAACTGTCGTGTGGTGATATGACCGGAGTTGGTGCGGGGTGAAAAGAAAGAAAGGGAACTCTCCCCACCCCCCCCTTGGGAAAAATTTCTGGCTACAGCCTTGCAATGAAACAATAATTATAGCAATGACCAGTGACTAATACATTTCGATCGGTACGGGCATGTACATTCAACACTTCAAAATTACATTAAAATCGTGATCGGAGTAAGTAAAGTGGTTTAGATCATTCATGCTCAACCCATGGCCTGTGAGCCAAATACGGTCCTCTGAGTCTTCTGATGTGGCCCGTGGTAGCTTCAAACCTAATTTTTCAAAAAATGTACTAAGCTTCACTTTACCATATCACTCAAATAACCCGCGGTGCTGCTCCACATCATTCAAATGGCCCGCGGTGCAGTTACAAATCACTTTAATGACCCGCGGTGCAGTTACAAATCACTTAAATGAACCACGGTGCAGCTCCACGTCACTCAAATGGCCCGCGGTGCAGTTACAAATCACTCAAATGACCCGCGGTGCAGCTACACATCACTTAAGTCAATAAATCACCTACTTAATAAATCGCCCCGAGTGGCACATGAGGTTGGGAAGGGTGACGGGTCCTCATCCCGGATCCATGCCTACCTTGGGCTAGGGTTCAGCGAGCTCCCTTCATGTGGAGTTCTATGCATAGACGTCTCAACACCATGGGTACGCGAACTGTTCTGGGGCCCCCCATACTTAGCTGTTAGTATCCCCTTGCATATCTGCGCACTTATACTTCAAAATCGTATCACCAGACTTCATCATGTCGTGACTCCCCTTCAATTTGATTTCAACCCATGGCCCCACTAGAATATCCCAGGACCGCAAAGCATATGGCCTTAGGTTGAGAAACACTGGTCTATAGTATTCTCCTCTGCATGTTGTCACTTTTTTCGTCTCCTGAGCACACACAGCTTTTTCCAAGTAGTTATAAGTGCGTAAAACTGTTGTATGTTTATGTAATAGTTTAACACTTAAGTTAACATGATTTTTATTTCGAGCTGATAATTTTTTTTTCCATTGTTACTGACACGTATAGAAAGCGTGAAAAATCACTGGAAAAAAATCTATCTCGAATTGTACTGCTTATGGAGGTCCTTAACCCTTTAAGCGGCACAGCAGAAATCGCTGAACCCTTTGAAAATGACATTTTTTTGTTTTTTGTTTTGTCTGCTTTTCAGCAGGTGCAAACTAAGGAGTATGGGAAGAAATTTTTCCATTGAGAAATCAACCTTACGAAATATCTGGGCTTGTCAATGCTAAAATAAGAGGAATTTAAGAAGGCGAGATATCTCGTCGATGTCGCTTAAAGGGTTACTGAGTCACACGTAAAATGAAATAATACAGTCGAACTTGGTCAATTCGAAGTCCGGAATTAGGAAAAAATATGAATTATCCAGAATTTTTCGAATTATCCAATTAATCTATCCTGGATTCATAAAATGACAACAAATTGCTAATCATCAACATTGACATAGAGAATAACAACTATCAATCATTAAAATTTTATCATCGGTTAGCGAAACTGTTTTTTCCCCATTATTTAATAATTTATAATTACATTAATTTATCTCGGCTGCTATCTTATCCCCATTGTTCTGGAACCAGCATCACTGAAGACGTTTTTGGCCGTGTTCAAAGCCTGATTTACGAAAATAAACAGTTTTTTTCAAATTTTGTTCATCATACTCATGTTATCAAGGAAATATAATATCTTCACTAACATAATACACTATCTGAAATTTCCAATACTTCCCATACTCTTAAGGTATCCGACTACCTTTCTCGTCACATAACATTTTTTGATAGAAAGTGACTCGAAATGGTGAAAACTGTGATAAATTTTGGTCTACCTATGACATTTTCTATGAAAAAGTCGTTTTTATGTCAAATTTTAGGCAAAATTCATGTAATATTCGAAACATGATTGCAAAAGATTTCGTTAATGAAATGTTTTGTAATTTGCACAGTGCATTTAGCTAGTAATGTTGCAGGTTATGAACCAAAATTTAAAGGATTGCATGATATGATCATAAGTTACACTAAAATATGTTTAAGTACGTGTGAATTTTTTGAAATTTCATCGTACATTTTGTCTATAAAACACTGTAATTCAAAATATATATGTGATAGACCTTAGATTTTGGTTCATAACCTCAACAATATATAGCAAAATATCACATTAAAATTTCGTAAGGATACAATGAATCAATTTTTGCATATCCTGTCACAAACTAAAGTAAAATGTCAAAAATAGCATTCTTCTTAAAACACGTTTAAAGTCTTTATTCGCGTATTACTTGAATGTAAAAACGCAACACTAAAGTGAACGTAACTTTTATTCTAAGCATCATATAAACAAAACAAGGCCTGTTCTGGAATCATAACAAACAGTGCTTTTATAAAAACTAAAAAAATGAAAATCCATATTTTCTTCCAAAATTACGTTTTCAACGAAGTCGGATACCTTAAAATGACGGCCAAAAATATTCAGATTTTGAATGTTACACCTTGATCCTATAGGTTGAAAGGTATAATCGGGGTATTAATTAAGCAGCGCACAGTCTCGATGCACTCACAGCTTACAAACATACTTTGCAAATGTACAGGGCGCATTCCACGGAATTTTACTGGTGATCCAAGGAAACTGATATTTTCTGGTTATTATGCTGCGGTGAGCTCGGAAAGAAAAGTCATCCTGTCTCCGCCGGGAACTCTCGAGCCCAATATCCCTGTTTGCGTACCTGGCGAGCATGCTACCATCTACACCACGGGAGACATGGCCCTGCCTTCCTTATTTCACGTACAGTGGCGTGAGGCGCTGAAGTAGTGACAGTAGTAGCCTCTCTTAAGTTCAGGAAATGGGGCCCCACGGACGGTTTAGAGAGAGATAGACGGCTTTTTTCTCAGCCCAAGATATCAAGGGAACAGAAACAAGATGACTTTTCTTCCCGAGCTCACCTCAGCTATAATATCCAGAAAATACCTGTTTCTTTGCTTCACCAGTAAAATCCCTTACAGAGAGAGACACTTCAGCGGTCTCTCAATGTTTCACGGAACCTTCAAGTGCTCAAGAAATGTGTCCGGGATGCTTAAGTGCTGTGAAACTGCGCTACGCATCACTCAAGTAATCCGTAATTATGCCACGAATCACTTAAGTAATCTGGGAATGTTCCGCGGGTAACTTGAGTGATATGTAGAACCGCACCGGGCGCCGCTTACGTCCTCTAAAACTGTGCCACGGATCGTTTAAGTGTTTTGGAACTGTGCCGCGGGTTACTTAAGCGATCTGAAAACGTGCCACGGGCCACTTAAATGCTCTGAAATTGTTCCACGGGTCATTTAAGCAATCTGTAAATGTGCCGGTTAGTTAAGTTTTATGAAATTGGGATTGGGGGGCCAAGTCACATCAGATAACTTTCAGGGCCACATTTGGTCCGCGGGTCAAGGGTTTTGCCATATAAATGGCTTAAAGGGTGGGTCGCAATGAATTTCTTGAAGAGAAATTTTGTGTTCTTACCCTTTAAATAGCACTGAAATTACCAGAAACCGATTATAGTTACATATAAACGAAGGAGAGAAGCGCTGTCCGTTAGTTTATGCTGTTCCGTTTCAACTTTCTTTCAAGTTTTGTATTCGAATATCTCAGCGAGATATTTTTCCCTTATAAACGTGGGGGGGGGGGCAAATTTCGCGGTTCGCGAAATTTTAATCCTACAAGGGCACCCTGTATAGTGATGGGCTCGCATCGCGAGGATCCGGGTTCAAACCCAACAGTCGGCGCAGTGGTGGTCGGCTAAAGTTGGTTTTCTGCGGTTCCCAACTTCGAATGCGAGCCGATCTTCCCGTTAAAAAAGGTCTCGCCGCAGAGAGCAACGGACCTACACAACGTTACAATTATTCATTCATTACACTTCACTCACTATGAGTTGAGAGAGAAAAACTCATAGTTTAAGAAGAATTGATTGCCGCAGATGGCAGCACTACACATAACAAGCATTACACAGAAAGAAACTTTACGGAAGGTTCACACTATGCATACACACACATTCCAACATGTACCAATTCGTTTGGGGTCATTCAAGTATTACGTCAGCATCGAGAGGGGGGGGGGAGGGGTTTCGGATTTGCTGACTTTTGATGACAGGGGGGGGGGTGAAGGTTTGCAACGTCACCAACCCCCCTTTTTGAAGATATGAAATATTCTAAGCTGCTGACGAAATTTTGCTGACAGGGGGGGGGGGGTGTCAAAAATGGCTGAAAATCTGCTTACGTAATACTTGAATGGCCCCTTAGAAGCTCCGCAGAGGAATATGGACGAGACGAGGTACATGTCTGGTTTAGTGGTAGTAGTAGTAGTAGTAAGCACCCTGTATACAGTCGAATCTCGTTTTAACGAATACCGTTATAGCGAAAATCTCGTTTTAACGAACACTTTTTTAATCCACATTAAATAAGTTTACATGGGAACAATGCTAGGTAACTGGAACTCCTTTAAAACGAAGTAATTCCTCCGGTCTCTTGGCGTTCGTTATAACGAGATTCGACTGTATTACATGTTACGTACACATCCAGTCAAAAGTCGAAGCATTTTATTGCTTTATATATTTGTTATCAAGACGTTTCGGAAATTTACTCCGGGAAAAAGTCACTAAACAGGAGTATAGAAAGAACGAATCGGGGGGGGGGGGGACTTCCGTTCATGGGGATTAAACGATAAATCTTCGCGATGATGATGAGAAATGAGGTGAAAAACAAGCAGAGCTGGAATAAATTTCTTCCACTTGCGTTGGGACCCCAGATATCTTGTCCCTGATCGTTAAGTGGGTTGAAGTAATAGTTGAAGAATAGTTTGATTTTATGCCCGTGCACGACTTCAATATATTGCTTCATGAGTGCTTTACGTTTACTTACAGATCAGCAAAGATCTATTGGGCACAGGTTTCATCGGGTTCGACAAGGAAGGAGCACCGGTTCGAATAGTGAACATGGGTTCCATCGACTTGAAAGGTAAGCAAATCATACGCCACAGTCTACTTGAAATAGAAAATAAAAGTGAATCAAATTCTGTTAAACTATCTGTTGTTATAGAACAGTGGTTCTTAACGAGAGGTCCCCGAAGGGATTTCGAGGGTTTCGTGAGCTTCGATGAGAAAACAATACAGTCAAACCTCGTTAGTGCGTCACTCGGTTAACACGTCACTCCGCTTACCGGGTCACTTTTAGGAAGTCCCAATTGTCCTCAGGCAGGAAATGGCACAGCTATGGCTTACTCCGCTTAACGAGTCACTCCGCTTACTAAGTCATATTTTTGCTCTCACAAGAATGACTTATTAACGAGGTTTGACTGTATATACATATTGTTTCTGTATTATTATTATTATGTGCTGAATATTATTCTGTGTTTAGGGGTCTGTGGCCTCCTTATTTTCAAGGGGGTCCTTGGTCCTCGTCTTTACTGGCACAAAGAGTCCGTGAAGCGCAAAAGGTCCTGCTACCCCCCCCCCTCCCCGTCCCGAAATGTTGTAAAATTACTGATGTAAAGTGAAAACTCGATATAACGGTACTCTGCTGACGAAGAAAAATATCGCTGTAGAGAGGTTATCGTTATATCTGGAGGTAGTATTACCATCAGTCACCACCAAATTCATGCTATTGCTGGCGTCTCCTCTAAATTCACGTTGTTATTACCATCATAATATGGATTTATAAGTGTTTATTCGGCAACCAAACATTATAATTGATTTGTTGATTAACAAAACTCGGTTAGTTGCTCCCCCCCCCCCCACTGTAAAGTGTTTACCGCTCAACACTTTTGTTGTCGGCACGCCGCTCACACACCGATCTCCACCGGGCAGACATTTGTGACAAAAACAATACTGTCCATGTATGTATTGATTTCTTTCCCCCAGGGTTATAAATGTGATAAATCCGGTTATTATCTATAATCGCCGAGAATTTTGGTAAGTTTGATAAATTTTCCTAAATTTATCACATTTTAACCAGTGATTATGCATAGTACTCAAACGTCGTTGACAAATTTAATAAGCACTATAGAAGCTATCACTTTTACCGACGATTATGCATAATACCCTGCGTTGCGTCGTTTTTTCACGATCAACGACGTAATACAGTCAAACCTCGTGTTAGTGCGTCACCCGGTTAACACGTCACTCCGCTTACCGGGTCACTTTTAGGAAGTCCCAATTGTCCTCAGGCAGGAATTGGCGCAACTATGGCTTACTCCGTTTAACGAGTCACTCCGCTTACTAAGTCATATTTTTGCTCTCCCAAGAGTGACTCATTAACGAGGTTTGACTGTACTGCGTTCAAACGCCTGTGGAATAAATTCAAACTTTCTCTGTTTTCTTTCCTCTCTCCTCATCACCGCGAGGCTTTGCTGTAACCCTACGAGAAGTTGTCTTTTTTTTTAATCTTCCTCTCATATCTATACAGTTACTAGTGATTCCCTCCCCCAAAGATGATGTATTCTTCTATTATATACATATAAGAGGGAAAAAGAACGGGTAGCGTGAGGGTGGGAGAAATCTATATTTCGTATATACCTATATATACTCACTCTTATCTCTATCCTTTCTCTTATCTAAACTGTTTTCCTTTCATATGTTTTTTTTTCTTTCTTTTTCTTTTGATTTTTTTTTTTACCTTCTTTCCTTTTTCACAACGTGCGGTAGTGTTAGCACAAGGTTACCATATTTATCGCCCATTCGTCAAATAGAGATCACCGTTTCTTTCTTTCAAACCGAACACGGCCCAGGCTCTCGGTTTTAGCCAATTTCAGCCGTTGCCCCTATGGACGGGGGCGGAATAGAGATCACCTGAATTTCTCTCCAATACCTTGTAAGCTAAGGGTTGAAACATGATAAATCGACTGTATGACATACTATGCAGCGAAACTTCGGTTAACGAGCTTAATTCGTTCCGTGAATGCGCTCGTTATTCGAATCAAACTTCCTCTTAGGAAATAAGGGAAACTCGGATAATTCGTTCCACAATTCAAGTAAAAATGAGTAATAAAAACAATCATATTTCAATGAATGGTTTCAATCAAATAATAGCATGATTCAATAAAAAAACAATTAATATAATAACGTCATAAATGCACACTATACGCGATAATGTTTACAAATTAATTTACTCTAAACGACGAAAGAAAAGGGACTATCGTTTAGGACTATTAACGAACTCCAGTTGTCTGCTAGCTTATTATTTTTGTGTGAAAAAGAACCTATCCAATGCCTCCTTTTTAGGATTTCCCGGAAATGGGAAATTGCATTCTCGCGTTGGACAGATAGATTCATTGCTCGCACATTGCTGCAGCTTTATTAGGGTGGCTCTTTTCTACAGAATTTTCGACACATTCCCACACCCTACGTATCTCTCTAATCTCATTTGAAAGGTGAGGAATTCTCCTCACTTCTCTCTTCCTTAAACGAGATACCGTCCATAGACTCTTGTTGTTGCGTGCAAAGGAGACCCATCAGTTCAATCTACGGTGAACATACTCCTGGCCATGTTCTACCATTAGTTCTTGAATCTCATCCTCATGCAACTCCAGTCCCAAGGTCTTCCCCAACGACACAATCTTCTCGACAAATGTTGGCTCTTATTCATGAGCTGACCCCTCAAAGTCACCGTCAATAATGCAATCAGCGCACAGTTTTCTAATATCAGAATTTAAAAAAAAAACAACTTCGAGCGCACTTACGCGTGGTTGCAATGCTACATCTAGCTTCGTATCGTAAACAGTCACTCTCGCGCTTGTGTTCATTTTTCTAGTGAAGCACGCTGCCCGAAGTCTATAGGGGAGAATATTTCCCACAATTCCATATTACGTGTGTGGACGAAAGCGAAAACCGTCAGCTCAGTTGCGATAACGTGAAAATAAATTAGCAAAGCGCAAAAGTTTTGATCGTTAACCGAAGTTCCAGTGCATATGATAATTCGTTGATCATTTTTGTCGCACCACGGTCATTTTCTGCACACGAGGGCTAATTAGACCGGGACCTACAATTTATTGCCGATTCCGAACGGCAGGCTTGTTTTTTATACTCATCGAAAGGTTGGTGCGCTAACCCCTCGATGGGGTAACTCCCTGCAGTAGCAAAGTTTTGCTGCGGTCAAATCGCCATTTTTTGTTGTACCCCTGTGTCAGGAAATTTTTCTGACAAGGACGAACCGGGTATCGAACTCGCGACACCTCTAAACATCCTTTGGTACTTTAGGCCAGTGTTTCTTAACCTTTTTCAGCTCATGGCCCCCCTATGGATCACATTTTTTTCTCGTGGCCCCCCCCTGTCCTATCCAGGGCCCCCCCCCCTCTACCCTCATTCAAGAGTGAGATACTTTCTATTTTTTTTCTTATGAATGGAGTTTTAATAAATCAGATCAATCTCTGGAATCCTGGCTAAGCACGGATTCAAAAATGGTGGATTATCATCCCTCCCAGGAGTCAAATTATATGGTAAAAAATGGTCTGTGTAAAATACGGCACGATCCAACGAACATGCACGATAA
Source organism: Pholcus phalangioides (assembly GCF_987345545.1). Classification (NCBI taxonomy): domain Eukaryota; kingdom Metazoa; phylum Arthropoda; class Arachnida; order Araneae; family Pholcidae; genus Pholcus; species Pholcus phalangioides. The sequence goes on from NW_028301637.1 coordinate 7,918,290, forward strand.
ATCGACCCTCCCAGCACATCAAATGTTGCTTTGGCGGCCCTCCATACTTAGCTGGAAATAACAGCTTACATATGAAAATCATAGTACCAAATCCCATATAGTGCAGTCCCCTCCCATTATAGACATGAAGACACGGATCATGCCCACATAGACCCAAGGGTTAAGATACCCCTGGTTCTATGGACGGATCTGATGAATTCTGAAAGCAGTAATATTTTTCAACCATGTTTCACTTTTAAACCTTTTCTAATCACAGCTCTCTATAACTCCCTTCACCACCTGTCGTGGATCACCTTTCTTCTGATTTTCTCCCGTGGCCCCCCTAGAATATCCCAGGACCGCAAGGGGGCCATATGGCCCCAGGTTGAGAACCACTGCTTTAGGCTAGTATCTTATCGACCTGGGCTACCGCGCCCCATGATAATGCGTAGATATACCGTCATTATATTGGGGTATGATCGTAAAATTTATTATACTTATATCGGGGGTCCGACTATATCTATCACATCACTAGACTCAGAATTTTTTTCATATTCATCAAATTCAGCAATAATACTTATGCATAATCACAGATAAAAGCTATAAATTACAAATATTTATCAAATTCACCAACGACACTTGGTTGCCATGCATAATACCCGTAAAAGTGATAAATTTATCAAACTTACGAAGACGACTCGTGAGTATGCATAATAACCGATTTGTCACATTTACCGCAGCATAGTTATAAATTCATCCACGATGGATAATCTCGAAGTATACCACAACTAGGGCAAGGGTTCTTAACCAGGGTACTTGAAAAGATTTCAGGGAGTCCGTGAGCTCTTTGATGAGATATTCAACTCGTTTCTACATTGCTATTTCACGAATATTACTTGTAAAGGGGTCCATGGACTTTTATTGGCATAATGGGTGAATAGATTTTATCTTAGTGTCGCAGGGGTATGTGGAACCCTAAAAGTCAAGAACCCCACACCTAACGTGGGTCCTGGGGTCTCCCAGTCCATCTCAGCGTACAGTATAGTACTGCCAGGGCCGTCTCAAGAGTATCATGGACCCCCGGGCCAAATGGTTTTTCGGAGGCCCTTCCTGGTAAATCCTTGAAAATTTCAACCGGATCTTATTTTTGTGAGGCCCCTCTTCTCCTGAGGCCCCCGGGCCGTGCCCGGGTGGGCCCATGCGTTAAGTATGGGCATAATATGGGCATAAGTATATAAGTATGCGGTACTGAGTACTGCAGGAGACTAAATGAGTCTTTCTCTCGATCGCAGGTGTTATCAACACGACATCTACTATCGACATAGTGAAGATGTTCGTCCATTATCTAGACCTAGACGAAGAGACCCTGAAAGCTGAAAACGAAAAAGTAAGTACACATTTACTATGGACAACAATCATACGAATGCGTGCCCGTTCTTTTTAATGGGCCCTAAAACGAGTCTTTGCACAAAGCCCTTTTTTTTATATATATTTTATTCTTCACCCAGATTCAAATCCAAAAAAACGGGTCAAAGAAATCGTGTCCTTTTGTATCAACGGGAAAAGCCTTTCATAAAACGAAACTATGAAGGCATGCAATTATTACCTGACCGACATTATGACTATTATGAATAATAAAAATAATAAACATTGACGAAATGTTTCCATTCACGACTCAAATATCAATGGGATGATTGAGATTGATGAGAAGCTCTATTTCAGCACTGTTTGCGGCATTATTATTATTGAGCATCTAGAAAAATTTGAGCCGGTTCCGAATTTTGCCGATAGGCGTCGCTGAAGTCTGAAGGAACTTGTATTGACATGCAATCGGACAGGTGTAATAAACGATTATTAAGTGGATTTATGGGAAAATGAAGAGCTGTAAATTATTTTTTCCATCTTCCATCAATCTAATTTTTTGCTGGTCCGCAAATTATTTCTCCCGTTTAATGTATATATTTTTGTTAGTGTCCGCAAATTATTTCTCCATTTTTGCCGGTTCACAAATTATTTCTCCCATTTACTATTTTTTTTTCCGGCACACAAATTATTTTTCCCACACATATTCACTACATTTATTTATTTTTTTCGCCCGTCCTAAATTTATTTCTCTAATTCACTGTATTTATTTTTCATCGGTCCGCAGATCGTTTCGCCCATTTATTTATTTTTTGCTGGTCCAAAATCCTTTTTTCCATTTTTATATATATATATAAATTGAGAAATGATTTAGAGGCCGGCAATATACAGTCAAACCTCGTTAGTGCGTCTCCCGGTTAACACGTCACTCTGCTTACCGGGTCACTTTTTGTAAGTCCCAATTGTCCTCATGCAGGAATTGGCACAGCTATGGCTCACTCCGCTTACTAAGTCATATTTTCGCTCTCCCAAGAGTGACTCATTAACGAGGTTTGACTGTATATATATATATAATTATACATACATACAGGATGATCAGCGAATAAGCCCTTATTTCAAAAGTAAATATCTTTACAACAAAGATCAATAGAATCATGCGGTAAACGGTACGTTTATTAGCAAAACTGTAAGAATGTTGTACAGAAATTACGAAAATTTAGTTTTTTTTTTAAATTTTTTAAAATTTAAAAAAAAAAACAAAACTGGAGATTTTGGGGTTCCGAAAATCCTTATTTGTGTGAAGAGAAACCACTGCATTCGCCTAAAGTTACTGCATGGGCTGCGGTATGCGCCATGTGTGCTGACAAATTGTTCCAAAATTGTAACGTAACGTTCAGTAGTAATCGTTTCTCGCACGAAGAAGGGGCCGATAATGCCTCTGGCGCATTCCGCAGCCCATGCAGTAAATTTAGGTGAATGCAGTGGTTTCTCTTCACACAAATGAGGATTTTCGGAACCCCAAAATCTCCAGTTTTTTTTTTGCTGGGCTGCAAATTATTTCTCACTTTACTAAATTATATACAGTCAAACCTCGTTAATGAGTCACTCTTGGGAGAGCAAAACTATGACTTAGTAAGCGGAGTGACTCGTTAAACGGAGTAAGCCATAGCTATGCCAATTCCTGCCTGAGAACAACTGCAAAAAAGTGACCCGAAAAGCGGAGTGACGTGTTAACCGGGTGACGCACTAACGAGGTTTGACTGTATATATATATATACAGCATCACCCGGTTAACACGTCACTCTGCTTACCGGGTCACTTTTAGGAAGTCCCAATTGTCCTCAGGCAGGAAATGGCACAGCTATGGCTTACTCCGTTTAACGAGTCACTCCGCTTACTAAGTCATATTTTTGCTCTCCCAAGAGTGAACGCATTAACGAGGTTTGACTGTATATATATATTTTTGCCAGGGTCCGCAAACAAAATTGTTCTACAATTTTTTTTTTCGTTTTTCACCGGCTGACAATTATTTCTCCTATTTATTAATTTGCTATCGGGCAAAATCCTTCTCCCCTCAAAAATCACTTCTCCCATTTATTTATATTTTGCTGTCTATGAATATAATCCAGCCATTTAGTATTTATTTTTCTCCATTCTTTTATTCGCTGTATTTATTTTTGCCCATCTGCAAATCATTTCTCCTTTATTTTTCGTTCTTTTTGCTGTTCCCAAAATCTTTGCTATTATTTATATCTTACCGATCTGCAAGTTATACTTCTCTCTCATTTATTTATTTTTCCTTATTGTTATAATTGTTATATTGTTTTTCCTTATAAGGAAATATTATTATTATTATTATTATTATAAGGACTTATTTCTCCCGTTTATTTACATTTCGCTGGTCTGCAAATAATTTCTCCCATTAATTTACCTTTTGCCGGCCCCAAAATTATTTTTGTCATTTATTGATTTTTACCTGTCCTCAAATTATTTCTTCCATTTGTTTATTTTCTGCCGGTCCATAAGATATTTCTCCCATTCATTCACTCTTTGCCGAGAAGAAAAAAGACCCAAAAATTATATCTTCTATTCATTTATTTTTTGACTTGTCCACGAATTATTTCTCCTATTTATTTTTTTTCCCCAACCTACAAATTATTTTTTCCGTATTTCCTTTTGCGGGCTCTGAAATTATTTCTTCTATCTATTCGTTTATCTCCTTTCTCTACTTTTATTTTAGTCCGCAAATGATTTCTACCATTTTTTGCATTTATTTTTTTATTCCGGTCAGCAAAAGTCATTTGTTCTATCTATTCATTTCTCCCGTTTATCTGTATTTTTTCGGTCCGCAAATAATTTCTCCCATTTTCTTTCTTGCCGGTCCGCAAATTATTTCTTCTACCATTCGTTTCTCTCGTTCATCTGTATTTTCTCGGCCCGCAAATAATTTCTCCTATTTCCTGCATTTATTTTTTTTTCGTCGGACCGTAAATTATTTCTTTTATCACACATTCATTTCTCCCGTTTATCTGTAGTTTCTCGGCCCGCAAATTATTTCTCCCATTTTCTTTCTTGCCGGTCCGCAAATTATTTCCTCTACCATTCGTTTCTCTCGTTCATCTTTATTTTCTCGGCCCGCAAATAATTTCTCCTATCCATTCATTTCTCCCGTTTATCAGTATTTTCTCGGCCCGCAAATAATATCTCCTATTTCCTGCATTTATTTTTTTTTCGCCGGTCCGCAATTTATTTCTTCTATCCACACATTCATTTCTTCCGTTTATCTGTATTTTCTCGGCCCGCAAATAATTTCTCCTATTTCCTGCATTTATTTTTTTTTCGCCGGTCCGCAAATTATTTCTTCTATCCACACATTCATTTCTCCCGTTTATCTGTATTTTCTCGGCCTGCAAATAATTTCTCCTATTTCCTGCATTTATTTTTTTTTTTCGCCGGTCCGCAAATTATTTCTTCTATCCACACATTCATTTCTCCCGTTTATCTGTATTTTCTCGGCCCGCAAATAATTTCTCCTATTTCCTGCATTTATTTTTTTTTTCGCCGGTCCGCAAATTATTTCTTGTATCCACACATTCATTTCTCCCGTTTATCTGTATTTTCTCGGCCCGCAAATAATTTCTCCTATCCATTCATTTCTCCCGTTTATCAGTATTTTCTCGGCACGCAAATAATTTCTCCTATTTCCTGTATTTATTTTTTTTTCGCCGGTCCGCAAATAATTTCTTGTATCCACACATTCATTTCTCCCGTTTATCTGTATTTTCTCGGCCCGCAAATAATTTCTCCTATCCATTCATTTCTCCCGTTTATCAGTATTTTCTCGGCCCGCAAATAATTTCTCCTATTTCCTGCATTTATTTTTTTTCGCCGGTCCGCAATTTATTTCTTCTATCCACACATTCATTTCTTCCGTTTATCTGTATTTTCTCGGCCCGCAAATAATTTCTCCTATTTCCTGCATTTATTTTTTTTTCGCCGGTCCGCAAATTATTTCTTCTATCCACACATTCATTTCTCCCGTTTATCTGTATTTTCTCGGCCCGCAAATAATTTCTCCTATCCATTCATTTCTCCCGTTTATCAGTATTTTCTCGGCCCGCAAATAATTTCTCCTATTTCCTGCATTTATTTTTTTTTTCGCCGGTCCGCAAATTATTTCTTGTATCCACACATTCATTTCTCCCGTTTATCTGTATTTTCTCGGCCCGCAAATAATTTCTCCTATCCATTCATTTCTCCCGTTTATCAGTATTTTCTCGGCCCGCAAATACTTTCTCCTATCCATTCATTTCTCCCGTTTATCAGTATTTTCTCGGCCCGCAAATAATTTCTCCTATTTCCTGCATTTATTTTTTTTCGCCGGTCCGCAAATTATTTCTTCTATCCACACATTCATTTCTCCCGTTTATCTGTATTTTCTCGGCCCGCAAATAATTTCTCCTATTTCCTGCATTTATTTTTTTTCGCCGGTCCGCAAATTATTTCTTCTATCCACACATTCCTTTCTCCCGTTTATCTGTATTTTCTCGGCCCGCAAATAATTTCTTCTATCCATTTAGTTTTCCCGTTTATCTATATTTTGTAGGTCCACAAATAATTTCACCTATTTTCTGCCGGTCCGCAAACCCTTTCTCTTATTTATTTATTTTTCGTCGGTACGCAAATGAATAAATTTTTCAGTTTACTATGGTATATTCTTGTAAATTTCAGTGAATTTTTGGACATGAAACGGGAGTCAAGGGACTGAAATTAAAGGGGCAGAACCTCCGTGTGACACGGTGTACACTTATTGTCACGGATTACTCAGTTGGCGTATGAGATGCCAAATAATGCCACCTATACATACAAAGATATATCATGTACACTCACACCCAAAAAAGCTATTAACTCGTTTATCACATCATACGATTTCGTGGCACTGGGTTCGTTATTCTCTTATACAGGCCTACCTACCTACTAGTGCATAAGTAGGTGTGGGTAGACACGTGATGATGACCAGGCCTCCTCGCTTCATACGACAGGTAGCCTTGAACTTGGGCATCGAATGGAATTCTCTTTTCTTTTGCTTTTTTTACGCGGCTCCTGATTGGTCGAGAGTTACGTAACTCAATACATAGTGATTTGCATCCACCTTGGGTTTTTTTTATTTCTGCCCGAGGGGTCAAGGGGGTCAAGAGAAGCTCAAGTTTTCTCGTGTTTCTGCGAATTATTTTACTGTATTTGTCAGATGTGTTCTCCCAAGATAGGGCTTCTTGATCTTTTTGTGTTCAGTGCACCCCCCCCCCCTCAAAGCTGGAAGGCCTTCATTCTTCGTCTGGTTCATTGATCCCTCTGAAGGACCCCTGATTAAGGTGGTCCCCCGTCTTGAACGGAGTTCCGTTTTTAAAGAGTGGTGATTTCATGTAACGAGGAATGCATTTTTAGAGGCTGCTTTTTTTAATTGCAGGCACGAACCCCTCTCTTCTTCCCCTGTCTCAAAGAACACTATACGTAAGGGTGCCCCAAAAATTTACATTTACCCAGGGTCTCAACTTATGAGAAACAGGCCCTGGCCTGGGAACTTATAGCAGTGCCATAACTACGATTTTTTAGGAGTGGGAAACGTGATTTTACTGCCCTATCTACACTGAAATGTTCTTTGTATCCCCTTTCCCGTATTTTCCCACCAGTGGCAGTCGCCCCGGTGCATTCCCATAGGATCTAGTCCAAGGGTGCTCACCCTTTAGGGGAGTGCGAACCACTTCAGGGGTTTGAAAACGTGTCGCGGGCCCAGGGTCGTCATTTCAATTTTTTCCGGGGGGGGGGGGGCAAAACACATGTACTCAATGTATGTATATATATATATATATTTGTAGATGTATACACCATTTGTAATATATTTTCAAAAGCCGGGGGGGGGGGGAGCAACGCCCCCCCCCTAAATGACGGGCCTGCGCTGGCCATTAAATATACCGCCGATCACTTAAATGACCTGGAGATGTGACGTTGTCATGACGAAGTGTCCCGCGGGTAACTTAAGTGATGTGGAACTGCACCACGGGCACTAAATTGCTCTGGAACTGTGCCATACGTCCGTGACCTATAAATATTTCTTGGGTCACTTAAGTGATCTGTAAATGTACCACGGGACAGTTAAGTGATCTCGATCTGTGTCGTATTTCACTTAAATGATCTACAAATGTGCCAATTGGTTCATTTTTACGAAATTAGGTGTGAGGTCACGGGCCACATCAAATGATTCTGAGGGTCAAATTTTGGCCGCGGGCCATGGGTTGGGCATATATACTTTAGCCTATAGGGCTCTTAAGACCAGGGTCGTCACAAGTGCATCATGAGGCCCCGGGGGGGGGATTTGAGGACCCCCCCCCCCACCTGGCTAGAAATGCCTACATAACAATTTGCATGCTTAATCTCGAAAATCTTAACCAAATCTCATTATCATGCCCCCCCCCCCCACCTTTGAGTCATACACGGGTGGACCCATACATTACGACGGCCCTAGAAACGCACGGAATAATTGGTGATTACGGGACTGTCCTTCAGAACCCATATAAACTTGAATATGGGAAATTATGCAGCTTTTTGATACCACGGAACCCCAGAAGAGCTTCCGCAGATTAACAGCAGAACCGCCCTTGGGCATGTGAGACAGGTGCGGTCGCATAGAGCCCCGCGTTTTTTGGTTTTTTTTTGGGGGGTGGGATTGGCCCACATTTTCGGTATTAATAATTTCTTTCATAAATTCTGAATTTGCAATATGTCTGGAATTGTTCTTTTAATAAATTCTGAATTTTCACCAATTCTGAAATTATTTCTTCCATTTATTCTGAATTTTCCTCAATTTTGAAATTATTTCTTGCATTTATTCTGAAATTTTAACCTTCTCCGAAATTTATTTCTGAATTTTCCCCAAATTTGGAAATTATTCACTTGCATTCACTCCGAATAGAAAATAATCTTTCGCATTTACTCTGAAATTTCACCTTTTCGGAAATTTATCCTGAATTTTCCAAAAGTTTGGAAATGATCTCTTGCGTTTATTCCGAATTTTCACCAATTCTGAATTTTCATCGGTTCGGAAATTATCGCTCGCATTCATTCGAATCTTCAACAGTTAGGAAATTATCTCTCGCATTTACTCTGAAATTTTACCTTTTCGGAAATTTATTATCAATTTTCCCCAGTTCGGATATTATCTTTTGCATTTATTACGAATTTTCACCCATTCGGGAATTATCTCGCACATTCATTCGCATTTTCTCCAATTCGGAAATTATCTCACTTTGAATCTTCACTGGTTTGTAAATTATCCCCGCATTTATTCCGAATTTTCACTGGTTTGTAAATTATCCCCGCATTTATTCCGAATTTTCACTGGTTTGTAAATTATCCCCGCATTTATTCCGAATTTTCACTGGTTTGTAAATTATCCCCGCATTTATTCCGAATTTTCACTGGTTTGTAAATTATCCCCGCATTTATTCCGAATTTTCACTGGTTTGTAAATTATCCCCGCATTTATTCCGAATTTTCACTGGTTTGTAAATTATCCCCGCATTTATTCCGAATTTTCAGACGTTCGAAAATTATGTATATCATTAATTTCGAATTTGCACCAGTTTGGAAATTATCTCTTGAATTTATTCTGAAATTTCACCTTTTCGGAAATTTATTCCGAATTTTCCCCAGTTCAGAAATTGTCTCTTGAATTCACTGAATTTTCACTGGTTTGAAAATTATCCCCGCATTTATTCCGAATTTTCAGACGATCGAAAATTATGTTTATTTTTCATTACGAATTTTTACCAGTTTTTGGAAATTATCTCTTGAATTTATTTTGAAATTTCACCTTTTCGGAAAATTATTCTGAATTTTCCCCAGTTCGGAAATTACCTCTCGCATTCATTCCAAATTTTTTTTTACCGGTTCGGAAATTATCTCTTGCATTTATTCCGAATTTTCACCCATCACGCGTCTGGAAAGATCGGATTTGATCACTAGTTGGGAAAGCACGAGTCTACATCTGCAACGTCCGCATGGGAAGAATGGAGGGAAAAATAGTAAAAGTCTACAATCACAATGTCATCGACGTCGTTAAATTTAGCCCGACGTCCGACTGAAAAATATCTCGTGTCCTCTGTGTGTGTAATCCCGATGAATATATTATACCGAACGAACCCAAGTCCCACAATACTACGACGACACCGATTTAGACAACGATAGCATCTGTACGCACGTGCTGACACTTGAGCGCTAATAATAATCATCTCCCTACCTACATTTCCTGGTATATATCGGCAACAACGACAGAAATAAATCACTCACCAAAGCTGCTACTGACCGAAATATTGAGATCGATCTCGACATTCTGTCGGTTTGTTATTGAGAGATCGTATCTCGGAATCGACATGCGCCCTTCGCATGTTACACATTCCGAATACAATGGTAGAAACCAAGAAAAACATGGATACGCACTGTTACTCAAGCGTACCAGTTGTATGGTCATTACCGGTCCTTCTCTGATGACTCAGTAACTTGCCGTCTTGAAAAGAAGTGGCAAAATGTGGAGAAAGGGCACCGCCGCCCAGATTAACATGATAATCCGCCGAAAATCGCGTGCTGTATGGATGTAAGGTATACTCTATAAGGGAGTCCAAAATCCTTAAAGGTCGCTGTTAAGAGAAAAAAATCCCACGGGTTATGATTTATGGGTGACCTTTTCAACTTTTTCCGTTCATTGTACGCTTTGCGTATAGACACGCTATAGCGTGCAAAGCTCCATTAAGAGACGCATAAAAAGCGAAAATCCCGTCATTTAAATCGGATTTAATATGTTTCTAGGGATCCCTAAAAATATCCAGCCCGTACTCAATTGCCCTGCCCTTTGTGTGGTGTCCTTTCGAGATCCTTAAATAACCACAATATCTTAAATTATATGAACTTCTTGGAGGAAGGTTCCAAGGCATCCCTAGTTGATGGCCATTGTGCAATTTACTATCATTTTGAGGCGAATACTATACCCTGACTTCAGAACGGTGCTTCCTTCAAACTTTTTAAGGAAGAAGACCTCTCAGACATTCAAAACAACAAATCACCTGGTATTTAGGAAACTTAGAAAGACCCCCCTCCATCCTAGACGGTTGTCTGAAACTTCTGGAACCGGAATCACTCTGGAACAAGCACAGCCATAGCTGGGAATCAGCGTCGGCAGTCTCAACAGCGTCACGGGTCCCCGGGCTGGCACCTTAGCCGGAAGTACTTGCTAATCGATTTACGTACTTACTATCGAAAATCATAGTACTGAATTTCATTCTCACGTGGGCGTGTGTGCATATGCATTATGACGCATATGTCCTTCCTGGAAAGGCTTGAATATTGGACACATAATTACCTATTAATAATCAATTACATACTGGTAGTATTTAGGCATTTCCTCTAATCTGGAACACACAAAATATTCCGACTTACCACAGAAATCGCCGCCAAGAAAATCACAACGAAAAGTTTCACCATGACCTTTTTGTCGTAACGCCTTTATAATAGCGTCCTTCATAAGACTGTGTCAACAAAGCGGGAGTGAGCCGTAATGTGTCAAAAGTGTCGAGACACACTATCAATGACTTGCTTGGCGATGTCAACGACATGACAGGAAATAATCTCTCGCAACAGCAGGAAAAAAAAGAGCAGATACTCCAACGTTTAATCAGAGCTAATTTAGCCATCCTGCTGATTAAATGCTTATCGAGAAAGACATCATGGTCTTGGGAGTGATAAACCGGTAAGTGTTAGAGCGGTGGTTCCCAAACTGTGACCACCCCCCCCCCCTTAAGGTTATGTGACGGAATATCTAGTCTGGCGCACTGTACCGTAAAAAAGTACACAAGTTTAGTACACATTTCAAGGAGAACACGGGATTTCTACGTATATCTAGGGGGATCGCTTTAACGTTTCTAAGTATGCACACGACTTTTACTGATTTCTAGGTGTACGAACATTTTCTATGAATGTTTAGGATTAAACAAGTCTTAGACATACCTGGAGATACACAAGCTTTATGAACTTCAGACGTCTCACGTATTTCTAGGGATGTTCAGGCCTCTTACGCACGGCCCCCTCGCACTTTCAGCGGAACTCGTAAAACGTTTCCGTATATACGTTTAAGTTATGTTAGGCATACCTGAGGACACACGAGTACTACGCATTTCCAAGTATACGTAAGCTTCCTACCGATTTCAAGGGAATACAAGCCTCCTATGCGTACAAGATACGTATGTCGCCTAAGCAGTTCTCGTTATGCGCATGTCTCCTACGCATTTCTACAGTTACGTCTCCTACCGATTCCTACTGACTCTTATCACGTGATTTTTAGGATTCTCAAAGATTAAGCATATCTAGTGAGATGCAAGCCTAACGCATATCTGGGAATACACCCTCCTCTCACGCATTTATTGGGACACGCAAGCCTCCCACGTGTTTATAAGAGCAAGCATTATGATGAGCAAGCCTCACTCGCATTTCTAGGGATATTCTTGCGCACCTACGTTAATTTCAAGCTTTCTACATATTTCTAGGGCATCATTTCTAAACGGGAGTCTCCTACGCATATCTAGGGGTACGCAAGCTTCTAACACATCTTCGAGGATTACTTGAAGCAGGTTGAAAATCGCTGTAGTTAATTAACATGCGACCGTTTTTTCTAGCTAGGCAATGTAAATGGAAACAATTTGTGTCAAGAAAATAATTATCAGAATATTTACCAAACACACAGAAACATGTTTGTATATACACACTGGTCGCGTCTTTGTTATCTCCCTAAAAGATGAATCGGCTCTTCAATGGGTCATCGCCCCAAAGATAACTGATAACTACATAATCAAAAAAATCCACAAACAGCACACCACACCCTTCCTCCAAACATAATAATATCATAAGAAAATTTATTCTCGAGTAATTCTCATTAAAAATAACTAATAATCATTTCAATCAGGCGCTTCAAGGTGAAGGAATGAAAGTGATCCACACAAATATTTTTTGTCGCTGCGCCTCTTACGTGAATTCCATTCATTAGGCCGTGCTTCAATCATATTAGGGTTGGTCTGGAGCCTTTTCATTTCGTTTTGACTCCCGACTACTCCCGCGGGAGGAGATACAAGTTGGGCGTGGAGGGGCATTGCCCTCCCCTAGCATCAAAGGGGAAGTCGATTGATCTAATGCATATATAAGTATGTATAGATGAATTGACATCATCGTCGTGCCCTCCCCCCAGACTTCCAAGTTTATCTCCGCCTATGCTACCCCATAAGCTTCACGTCATCTGCGAATTTGCTCACAATCCCGATAGCCTGATAAAGCTTATCGATAAAAATTGAAAAAAGAATGGGACCAAGGACACTTCCTTGAGGGACTCCACTTTTAACAACTTTGTCCAATCAGAAGGTTTCCCGTTCATAATAACCCACTGTTACCTATCTCGCAAACCGCGATTCTATCCAATTCACAACAAGTTGCTTCTAATCCCAGTCTCATGTAAACGCTCCACGAGTTTACCATGAGGAAACAAATCCTGACGTTTCGCCCTTATCCGTGGCAGCAATCTTCTGAGGTTGCACACACGTTAAGTTTCTGCGGAAAGCTTCGTCAAAAGGAATTGAAATGTTTAGAAATATATGTGGGTCTTACGTAAGTGCTGCCGCGAGAAATATTTGCAAACTTTTGTGTAAGCGTCGCAATAAAGAGAACGTTTAGAAACATTTCTGAAAATTTTAACTGCGCGGAGTGGAAAAATTAGAAAAATTAATTTTTGAGGCTTAATCGGATGTCAAGGTTTCCAGCACACAATATCCGATTACGCGGTCGGGAAACAATTCAATTGCTATTTTACTCATGCCCCCCCCCCCCACATCCTGGAGCAGGGTCCTAGGCTGGGATATTTTGCGGGCACCACGACCAGACTTCCACGGGCCCCCTTTATGGTGGATTTATAACGTGAAAAAGCAAAAAATTTGGGAAAATTGTCCCGGGCCCCAGGGCTGGAGCCTTGTCAGCCCACCCCTTGTGGGGGCCATGAATTTACTACGTTAGTATAGTTTGTGTATTGAAAACTGATGGAAGATTAATATTAGCGAGGCCTCTGGAATAAATCAGACATCAGGAATGAAATGAAAATTATATTTAATTACAATGATCTCTCGATACCGAAAATTTTTACTTTTCTTTGGAGAAGTTGGCGCCCTCTACTGGCTCAACAGAGAACAAAATTAAAATAACTAAATATACGTATTCAAGACAACTTGAATACTTAGAGGCCAGTACCTACTCTCAAATGTATTTTCCTTAATTTAGTAACATATTTTCGATTAATTCCAAATGTCTCCATCAATACAAACATGTGTATAGTGGTTGATGCGTATTAACAGTTGAACGTGTGTGTGAAGCGTAATACAGTCGAATCCCGTTTTAACGAATACCGTTATAGCGAAAAATCTCGTTTTAACGAACACTTTTCTAATCCCTCAGATAAGTTTACATAAGAATAATGCAAAAAAACCTGGGATTCCTTTATAGCGAAATTCCGTTACGACGAAGTGATTTCTCCGGAATCTTGGAGTTCGTTATAACGGGATTCGACTGTATTCGATTGAGCTGGTAAAAGAGTAGTTGAAATTTTCATATCAATCGGGGAACTTTAGCATTGTCTCTATGGGAGAAATTTCGGTACCGTAAGATAATATCCGTTCAATTGGATTATCTCAGTTTATCCGTTCTCCGATTAAGCGGTGCCGACCGTAATTTTAAAGGCAGACTTCACTGCATCCCTTACGTAACTCCCGCAAAGCTTTTAAAGAAATTTTCCTCACACTTCGCCGCTTACGTAAAACTCACTAATATTTTTGAAGATATTTCTCACTGCGGCGCTTATATTTTCGCTTATATATATCGTCACATATATTTTCGGAGATTTTCGCCACCGCGGCGCTTTACACGAACCTCACATGCATCACAAAAGATTTCCCTCACTGCGATGCTTACATAAAAAACTCCGAAATATTTCTAAATATTATCTTCACTACGGCGCTCACACTACTACCTAACGGGGGATTTCTAAATGACACTTGTGTGCATAATTCTCACAAATATTTCTAAAGATTTCCTCACTGCGGTGACTCAGGCCATTTTATAAGAAAATTAAACTGGTGGAGCAACTACAAAACAGGGGCACTCGAAGCGGAATAAGCTCCAGTGTGTTCGTGCAAATGACATATAGCAGGCGAAAATTTCATATTTTAATAAAATTATTAATTAATAAATTAAATCAAATTCCCAATGTCCGAATTTGAATGGTTTTGTGCTACTACACTGATGTTTATCTATCTATCTATATTGCTCTAAAATATATAGATAGATAGAACCGCTCACAACCCCGGACTGATGCAAAGCACCTCACTTCCGTTACCTCAAAAGAGGCAGAGTTGTGTCGGAGAAGTTAGCAAAGATTTATAGTGGTGGCTCCCCTTGCCCCCTGCTCGCAAGTTTCGAATTACTCGCGTCGTTCTCCCCATGAAGACAGCCATCAACTCGATGCAACATAAAAGCCATTTGACAAAAATGTGTGACTGAATCCAATGACTAGGGAGAAGAATTGCTCTAAAATAGAATGTTTTAACCCCGGCATCTGATCCTCGTCCATCCTCCATCTTTATCTGACTTTTCATGAGAGCAAAAGACCGATTCCAGAGAAGTCGGTCCCCCCTGGAAAACTTATCTTTTCAGTTGAACTTTTTCCTTTTCCTTCTTGAAAAAAATAATTAGTCGTAAAAAATCGGTCTGGAAAATGGCGAAATCTTTTTACTCCCGTTATATTGGTAGGGTTTGAAGTTGAAGCTGTTTCAGGAAAACAAGAAAACGGCTTTGCCCCACCAGTGATAGTTTTTTATCTTCACTGGTGGGGCAAATAGAAAGACTTGTGGGGGCGAAATCCCCACCAGTTAACATGTAAAAAAAAGACTTGACATGACTCCCACAAGTATTTTTCACGATTATGACTCCACACATCGCGGCGCTAGCATAGATTTCCTGCCATTATGGAACTATCGCAGTTTCACTGCAACGCTTATGTAACTCACGAATATGTTCGAAGGCCTCCTTCTCAGTGGCTCTTGAATGCCAATTTTTAAAAGCTCTTTCTCGCTGCATTGTAGACAAAACTTGTCCTTACGTGTCCACTTACGTATTCCGTTATAACCGGTATGGCTTATAACGATGATTTTGATGTAACGAGTGATTTGCAGGTGATTGTCAAAGATCTAATGTTACAAAAAAACATCCGCTTAAAACGAGAAGTCCGTTATAACGACCAACTTTTCCCGTGATTTCCCGTATAGTCATTATATACATATATATCTACTGCATTTTTCTAAATAGTTACACCCCAAGGTGCTTATACTGTTACTACTTAACTGTTATAGCGACTCGTAAACATTCCTCTGGGGAATTTCTATATATATGAACGGCGCTTACATAAATTTTTCACAAATATTTCTAAAGGTTTCGCACGGCGATACTTACATAATCCTCGCAAGAATTATTTTAAATCTCTCCCACATTGCGGCGCTGACGTGGGACTCACAAATATTTTTGAAGATTTCCCCTCATTTCAGCGCTCTTATGCAACTTCACTGTGGCGCTTAGGGCCCGTTCAAGTATTACGTAAGCAAATTTTTAGTCATTTTTGACCCCCCCCCCCTGTCAGCAAAATTTCGTCATCAACTCTGCCCCTCTGAATCCAACTCATATTTTCATAAAGGGTGGTTGATGACGTAAGCATTATCCAAACCCCCCCCCCCCATCGATGATGACGTAATACCTGAATGGCCCCTTATATATGTAACTCGTAAATATTTTTCGCACTGCACCGTTTTCATTACCCCTCCTCTACGACTCCTAAATACAGTATTCATTTTTAAAAAGCAAAAATGCGGCGCTTAACATATATATACACAAACCTCCCAAAAATTTTCTCTCACTGCGCCACTAATATTTTCCCAACGTGGCGCTTGTCCGGCATAATTTTTTACGATCATTATAATTATGCATCAGACATAAAATGATCATTTTTTGGTCAAAAATGCATAAAGCAGTTATCTTTCATAGTTTACATAATAATTATGCTGAAAATAAAAATTTAATCATAACTTCAAATAATCAATAGTAAACTCACCCTAATAATAATCAACCAATAATTATCTTGGAAATGAATGGAATTATCCCTTTTTGAACGGACGAACTTGTTATTGGTTTTAATCCGACCGCCGAATGACCAGCCACCGACCGGTTCCCAGACGAACAAGATATCTCATATAAGTCTTCACTTTCTTTACGGGTATTATTCCCACCAGATGGCGCACCACTAACCCTTCATAAAAATAATAATAATAATAATAAATGGAATATTATACATAATAATTTCCTCGGTTATTATTGAAACGAGTTCTGTTCCCCTCGGGAAGAAGAACAAAATGAAACCGTTTCTCTTTTAAATACATGAAAACGTGTATTTTAGACATTTATATTATTTCCTCTTTCTTAAAATACATCCGACATTGTTTTCATTGAAATGCATGTAACGTGTCATTGAGCACGATCAGTATTTAGATAAATAATTATAATATCTGTGGTATGGAGATGGATATTTAAATGTAATTATGATATTACCTTGGGATATTCAGTAATAATACCCTCCCCCCATGTTTTATTGACGTTGAATAAGTGTAGGGCTTTTAACTTGTGGGCCGTAGGGGTTTACGAAAAATTCACGGCGGGCAACAATTCACCGGTAAGAAAGTTCATCGCCAGGAAAATTCACCGACGGAAAATTCACTGGCCAGCAATTCGTCGACGAACAATCGGTGTCGTCTTAACGCATGGGCCCACCTGGGCACGGCCCGGGGGCCTCAGAAATACGAAAAGTAGTTGAAATTTTCAAGAATTTTCCAGGTAGGGTCTCAGAAAAATCACTTGGCCCGGGGGGCCCATGATCCTCTTAAGACGGCCCTGCCAACAATTCGTCGATGGAAAATTCACCGACCAACAATTCATCGGTGGGAAATTCACCGTTGGAACAATTCACCGACAACAGTTCGACAAGAGTCACTGAGACAGTAAGTGAGAGAGGAATGACCGAGTGACAGAGTCAGTAATTGGTACAGTATAATTAGTGAGTGAGTGACAGAGTGGTTAGTGTGTTGGTGAGTGAACAAACTAGTGAATGAGCGAATGACAGAGTGAGCAACCAAGTGATTTAGTGTGTAACAGAGTAAGCTACCAGGTGATTGAGTGTGCAATAGAGTGAGCAACATAGTGAGTTGACGATATAACGACCTGGTGAGTGAATGACGAATTGATCGACCTAGTGAGTAAGTGAGTTGACGATAGGACGACCTAGTGAGTGAGTTTATGATAGGACGACCTAGTGCGTAAGTGAGTTGACGATAGGACGACCTAGTGAGTAAGTGAGTTGACGACAGGACGACCTAGTGAGTGAGTTGACGATAGGACGACCTGGTGAGTGAATGACGAATTTAGCGACCTAGTGAGTAAGTGAGTGACCTCTAGAGTAAATGAGTGACCGGGAAATGAAGTGAATGTCCGGCCTACTGAGAGAGTGATCGAGTGACTTGGTGAGTAAGGGAATGACCAAGTGAGTGAGTGATATAATGAGTGACCTATAGTGAGTGAGTGATATAATGAGTGACATATAGTAAGTGAGTGACAGAGAGAAAGACCCCCCCCCAATGAGTGAGTGATATAATGAGCTACCTAACAATTGACTGAGTGACCTAGTGAGTGTGCGAGAGCGAGCTAGCTTTAGTGACAGGCCGGTTTCGCTCATTCATTCACTCACTCACACTGTCATTCATATTGACCCACTCGCTCACTTAATCATTCACTCACTCCCTCATTCGTTCGCTCACTCGTTCATTTGCTCACTCGATCTCTTATTCATTCATGTCAAACTGAGGTCGTTGAATTGTTTGTCGGTGAATTTTCCATTCGGTGAATTGTTGTCGGTGAATTTTCCGGGGTCGTAGGGGCTCCTATTGGTAGATGTACGGAACCCACTGACGGATTGTGGGTTCCGTACGGTTGTGGGTTCCATTCGGGTTGTAAATATATTTGTTGCACCACTGGTATCAGCGGCGTCTTGATAATTTTGACAGGTCCAGGCATTTTTAAAGGCCCTCATTAATTTTCATTTATTTTTCCTTAATTATGAAAATCGTACTCTCATTAATTCGCTGCTTTAATGAAATTGATGAAAATCGACGAAATGCTTAGTATTTAATGAAATTGATGAAAATCGACGAAACACTTAGTATTTAATGAAATTAATGAAAATCGACGAAATACTCAATATTTAGTGAAATTGATGAAAATCGACGAAATACTTCATATTTAATGAAATTGATGAAAATCGACGAAATACTTAGTATTTAATGAAATTAATGAAATATAATTTGAAATCAGTTAAACATGATTGGAAATTAATTGGAAATAATTGGAAATTAATGAAAAACAATTCCCGAATTAACGAAAAATAACGCGAAATATATTTTCAATTGATATAAAAAATTGATAGTACAGTCGAATCCCGTTATAATGTAACCGGAGAAATCACTTCGTTGTAACGAAATTTTGTTATAAAGGAATTCTACGTTTTTGCATTGTAAAATCCCTATGTAAACTTATCTGGGAGATTAAAAGAGTATTCGTTAAACCGAGATTTTCGCTATAACGGTATTCGTTAAAACGGAATTCGACTATACTTTTGTTGAGTCGGAAACGAAATTCAAATGGATTTTGATCCTATTTTCGAGCTTTTCTAATGTGTTACGGCTGCGCATGCATAATTTCAATTGCCAAATATCGCGATATTCTTTATTGTATATTACGTTTATCAATATTGAGTTTGAATGTATTCATTCATGTTCAATTAATTTTACAGACCGGAAGGAAAGCGTATCAATCTGTGCATGTGATTGACATGGACAACCTTTCAACTTCTCAAGCCATGTACAAGCCAGGTATGTGAACATTTCTCCATTTCATGGGCGTGCACCGCCCAGGGGTCTATCGACAATTACCAGTTTCAGCCATTGCTCCGGGTGAGGGGCTGGGTGGTGCCGAATACTTTATTATGCATATATAACTGTATTGCATGCGCGACAATATAACACATTTACGAAAAAAAAGTTACAACATTTAAAAAGTTGCAAAAGTACCACGTGTATGCTTCTCGCTTGGTGGCTCGGTTTAGCCCTTTGTATCGCTGCGGCCAGCCTAGATGTTGGGCTACATCAAGGCCTTCTTAAGGCCTAGTGATTTTTCTGAGGCCCTACCTGGCAAATTCTCGAAAATTTTGACCAGATTTCATTTTTTGTGAGGCTCTTCTTCTCTTGAGGCCGCCGGGCGGGCCCGTGTGTGTGTTTAGACGGCACTGGGCTACATGTCTCCTCTCGGCTTGGTGGCTCTAGTGAGCCCTCTGCCGTGGCCAGGCCAGGTTCTGGATCATTTCTACTCTTCTCGACTTTGTGGCTCGGGTGAGCACTTTGTGTCGCTGGCCCAGGTGCTGAGCCACATCTCCCCTCTCGGCTTGGTGAGCCCCTCTGCCGTGGATAGGGGAAGTCCTACTCCAGCCATATCGCTATATTGCAATTTACTGTTATTAATGAGATGGGTTGGGAGTGAAGACGCTGTCTATGGGTGGTCGCCTCAAACTCGTTAGGGGAAAATATCTTACCTATCTCCTCCCTCGGGTTTGAACCTTCACGGTGGTAGACGAGCATTTTACCACCACGCCACTAGGGCACGAGGTCAGGTCCTGGGCCAAGACTACTCTTCTCGGCTTCAGGTATGTTATGTCTATTTCCCAGTTTTAGAGATAAATCTCAACTTTACTTGCCTTAGATCATTTTTTTAGCTGTAATTGGCAACTTTGCCTGCCTTGGACAATAGGACTCCGCAACGAAGCTGAGCTGGAAGAAGTGTCGGCAACGGTATAAATCCAGTAGCATAGTTCTGGCGTTTATTCATGCTTTTAACAATTTTTTTCGATTGTAATTGGCAACTTTACTTGCTCTAGACAACTTTTGGCTGTCATTGACAACCATATTCGTGTTTGATAATTTTTGGCTGTAACTGACAATTTTACTTGACTCTACCAGTCTGTACCAAAGCAGGCAATATCACCCCCCCCCCTGGAGGGGGCGGAAGGGTCCAGGGAGCCGTAGAAGCTTAGGGTTTAGTATAGAATCCCATAAGTTGACTTGAGTTTCAGAGGCGATGAGAGGAATAAAAAATTTTGAAGAAGGGGCGATGGAACGAAAAGTTTGGGAAACTATGTCTTAGGCTGGGATTACACTATAAAAGTTTTCTAAAAGTTCGTTTATAAAATTTGAAACATTCAACCAATAAGATTATCGGTTGCATCTGCTCGAATGTAACCTACGAGTTTGATTGGTTGGATTTTTCAAGTTTTATAAAAGAGATTTTATAAAACTTTTATAGCGTAATACCGGCCTTAGGCAATCTTTTCACTGTAATTGACAACAATTTTTTGGCTGTAATTTTCAGCTTCACTTGCATTTGACAATTTTTTTTTTCGTTGTAATTAACAACTTTACGGGCCTTTGACAATTTTTTTTTTGGCTGCAACTGATAACTTTACTAACTTTGCCATTGACAATTTTCTCGCCCATTACCGATATCCCGTATTTAACCCGATCCCCTCTATTTATGATAAAGGAAATGTGATCATTCCGTTCTAACTTGCAACATCGTCCGCAGGATTCAAAGCTAAAAAGCACGTGGGCAGTTTGAAACTTCATAATGAAACAGTTCTTCCAACTAAATATCGAAAAATAATTTTATTCATCATTGATTACGGAAATTTGAGAGCATTTATTAACAAAAAAAGCATGAAAGTCCGATGTGGTCACCCCATACTGAATAGATCAGTGCTTCTCAACCGCCGGGCCACGGACCAGTACCGGACCCTAACACTAGTCACACCGGGCCCCGTGAGCGATTCGCAGTTCCATTTTTCCTATTAGTTTCTCGTTAGTTGTGTGTATGGCCGGGCTTTTCACTTAAGCAAAAGAGATTTACCGGGCTTCTAAAGGTTGAGAACCGCTGGTATAGAGAGTTGTCTATGCAATTTTTGTCAATACGGCCGCGCTTCAAAAAATTTGGAAACCGCTGATTTTTAGCTGGGGAAATCGTTGATATTATTACATTAAGCTGGAGAACTTTAAAGTTGGGTTTATGAGAGAAATTTAGGTTCCAGAGGATTTTATCCGAATAAGCGGTGTATCAGTTTATCCGTTACCCGATTCATCGGAACCGACTGCAATCCACGAAAGCTTAGATATAAATCAAAAAGACACAGCAATTACGATATTAATACGAAAAACTATGGCCCATACTCAAAAAATGATCTCCCGAAGAGGTCAAGGTAAGCGAAGAATTATATATATTCGCATATTCATACAATTCATAATCCCTTCCATTACAAGGAGCAAGAAAACCCCAATGTATATTACAGTTAATTACAATTTACCCAAGGCTCTAAGTATGACTCAAGTGACCAGGTTTCGAAATTGCCAAATGACCATTCCTAAAACTTTGTATATATCCTACAGCAAAAAATAAATATGGACTTCACTATTATTATCGATATTATAATGACCGCCATGACCAGTGAATGCCCGATTATTTATTTATTTTTTTCATTTCGGAACTGAATAGCCTCGTCCGTTACAAGTCTCTCCATAATCTTCCGAATATACTTAACTTCCTTTTACTACAAAGACGATTCCTGGCAGCTATCGAAAGTTTGCCTACTTGACGGCTATTCGAGGCTATTAACGGCTATAAGGAAAGTGAAATTCTACGCTGGACATGAGAGAAAAGCTGAAATGAAACTCGTTATGACCAGTTCTTTCTCTACAAACTCGTTTCGGCCTATCTGTGTAATTACAGGTCTGAGCAAGGCCATTTTTGTTTTTCTTCTTCTTCGCATATGTACGGCCCTTCTTTTAGTATTATTGATTCATTTCATTTTTCTAGATGTAATATTTGGATTTTGTTATTCCGAAGGTAATTTCCTGATTTTTTTAAGGATCCGTCTCATTAATTAAGATCATGATTCTGAACTGAATGTCTTCCATGGTGTTATTCGAGTGGCTCTTCTCATTATTTCGACATACGTACGAGTACAAACGAGGAAAATTAAAAGGGTTAATGTGGCCTGTGATGTCTTTCCTGGTATTTTTTTTTAATTGGTTTGATTATATTGCTGAGGTCATGTCGGCCTTGGCATCGATTATGTATCGGCATATGACGATCGGTGTTGTTGGTGATGGGCATTTTGTTTTTGATGTCCGATACATGTATACATAGGCGTAAGCAGAATATTCTCAAGGGGAGGGTTTTCAATTTCTTTTTCTTCTCAAAGAGGGGGGGTGGGTTTACGATTTTTCCTGCAAAATAACACTATAATCTCTGCTTTTGGGGGGGGGGAGGGATTAGAACCCCAAATGCCCCCTCCCCCCGTTACGCCAATGTATGTATACAACATTTTATTTGTGATGAGTAAGGGGTGGGATTACCATACGTCCCGTATTTTAGACATCTCACGATGTTTGTCGTTTGTCGTTTCTATTTAAAAAAAAATTTGTTTCTATGTCCCGTATTTTAAACGATACCAACTCAAATTCGTCACCTTTTATGGAAAGCATGGACAGATAGTTTTCGTGATCATTTTATATATTTAACAATATTTTTTTTATTGTATCGTTGCAACACATGACGGATGTATTGAACTGTATGAAATGAGATAATGGTTTTATGATTATTGTTATAAGAAAAAAATATAAATAAATGATATCACAGAAATTTGTAATTGAAATAAATTATAATATAAGAAAAAAATTGAATTTTCGTTAACAAATAAGCAGGCAAGAGGTGAACGCCTACGTAAACAGAGAGATTTGAGACTGACTTTTATCAAAGAAAACGAAGAAAATTTCTACTAACAGCGTTTCTGATGATAAATAAAAAAACATGTGGCCGGTGTTACAATGTAAAAGTTTTAGAAAAGTTGTTTTATAAAACTTAAAAAAAAATTTGAAGCAACCAATAAGCGGGTTATATTTGAGCAAATGTAACCGAAATTAAGTTACGTTAAAAATTTTAAAAGCTTTTATACGTAAAAAAGCTTATTAATTGTTTCCAAGTTTTATAAAAGAAGTTTTCTGAAACTTTTATGGTGTAATCCCGTCTTATGACATACTCCAGTTATCCAATGAATGCCGTTATCGTAGGACGGGATTATTCCATAAAAGTTTTGTAAAAGCTTTTTGATAGAACTTGAAAATGTAGCCAATTGGTTGTTTCCTCAAGTTTTCGAGTTTCGTGGAAGATCTTACATAAAACCTTTAAAGTGTAATCCAAGCCATAAGAAAACAACCGGTACGGTTCGACGCTGAGGGCCAAATGAAGCGACGAATATTTCCGGCGGGTATGGACACATCTCCTCGTTTGGTCCAGAAAATCTAAACCAGGCATTTTCAACCCGTTGCTCGTGAGTACCACGGTGCTCCCTAAAGCACCCAGAGTGCTCGATGATCGTGTCAAATTTCATACTCGCGAGCACTTGATCAACGAAGTACAGACGACTGGATACCAAACGAAGGTATGTAATTGGAAAGAAAAGTCTTACCTCGAATTTTCCGGGGGCGTACCCAGAAATTTCGTTCGGGGGGGGGGGGGGGGACCAGACCCCCCAAGTCCCCCTCCCCCTCGCTACGCCCTTGCATGTTCTGCAATTAAACTGCAGAGGACAGAACACTTTCGTAAGAACACTGTGTTCCTTTGGGCTGAACGGGACTGCGCAATAGACAGCCTCTTAACTCAGCAGCAGCTCGTAATCGAAGTTAGCCTCCAGATGGCGACATAGAACAAAACGATGAACCTCTCCGCTAATTATGCGAAGTACACAGACGTCTGTACCAGGGCCGTCTTAACGCATGGGCCCACCCGGGCACGGCCCGGGGGCCTCACGTTCAGGGGGGCCTCGAGATGACTTCATAATAATGACGGGACTATATTGTAAAAATAAATGTCTCAAAAAAGAAAAAAAAACTTGAATCCCTTCTACAATTGTTTGTGGCGTCGCGTTCATATTGCCAAAAGGCATCCTCAATATAATAAAGGCCACACTTGTATTGCCAGTAGTGTACTCATTGAAAACGACTCTGGCGAAACCAGCTTTGGTATACTTCATTCCATACGGAATGTAATCATTAACAAAGCAATTGGCGACCATCTGGAGCTGTTTCTTGTGTACGTGCGGCATTCGTAGACTAGCTACGACGAAAAGTGGCTTTGTCCTAAGGGAATTCGATTCACAATGGGCGAGACCAAACAGATCCAACTTTGACTAGTGTCCCCATTCCAAAGAATAGCTCTTTCCTACTAAGAGATAAGAATGGTTGCAACAACTGAATAAAAAAAAAAAATTCAGACATTTTGAAAATGGGAGGAGGTTCACGGTAATAGGAGGCGAATAGTATGTTCTCCCCACCACTTGCAATGGTCCCTTCTCTATCAGCATTAAGATTAAACCAAGAATGCTTGTCCCGATGAGACCTCTATCCCTTGCCGCGTCATATTTTTTAAAATCTATTTTTGTCTCCCCTTGCTTTCCCTGAAGAAGAACATTGATTGTATTCATGGATTTTTGTTTTCGGGAGATGTAAAAGGATTAGGCGGCTCCTTTTTAAGGTGTGAGAATTTTTAGTATCTGGTATCTCTGTGGTTCTTTGCTCGATGTACCGCGAAATTTCAGGAAAGCAAAACAGCCACCCCCCCCCTCCCCCTCCCATACTCTTAGTTCATAATAGGGCTTTTTTTTCCTCAGAAATACTGAAAATATTCCTTGGTGTGTGTGTGTGTATGTGGCATGTCTTTATCAGTTCTTAATATTCATTTGAGGAGATTCGATCTCCTGCTCTATCTACAAGTCCATTTTTTTAAAAAAAAAACAGATTCTCTAACTTTTCGTTTTCAATCAAATCAGTTTTTTTTAATTTTTTAAATGTTATTATAATATATCTCTCAACGAAAATGAAACGTAACTTTTTGAGTGGTGCGACGAAGAGGAAAAAAGCAGCAGCGAAAAAAGAAAAAATTAATAAACTTCCAAAATTAAAATATTGGCTGAATTCGAGTTCCCCTCCATCTACCAGTACCACATCTATTGTTACACCCATTTCCCCAATTGAAGAAGATAATCTTATAGTTTCAGTACCAATTCACTCTGCTCAAGAAATCCCACGAGAGGAGTCATCATTTATATCAGTGAAGGATGTTACTACTCAACAGACTGATCCAGGATTGTGGAACGTCAAGGATACTACCACAGTGAATTATTGGATTCATGTTGGACCAACATCGTGCCAGAATTATGATAGTGACTTTTCGAATTCACGTAGAACATACACAAAAGCAGGTGGTGAGAAAAATGTAAAGGAAAGATACTTGACAAAAAATGCTTTTGAGCGCAAACTTCGAAATGGTGAATTCATAAAACGTGAATGGCCGCTCTATTCGCCATCCAAAGGTCGTTTGTTTTGTTTTGTGTGCCGCCTGTTATCTGACAGAGAATCTCCTTTTGCTACTTATGGATTCAATGACTGGAAACATTCTAGTGAAGTTATCTCGGAACACGAAAACAGCAATGACACCAGCGATGCATGAAGGCATTTGTAACCCGTCATAAAGAAAGTGGATGCGTAAATTCTGCATTAATTGAGCAATATCACTCCGAACAGGAGTATTGGCAGAAACTATTAATGCGTGTAGTTTCAGTTATTTGCTTTCTTTCCTCTAGGGGCTTGCCATTCCGTGGTGAAAATCAAATTATTGGGTCACCAAAAAATGGCAACTACCTCGGAGTATTAGAGCTATTGAGTGAATTCGACCCTTTTCTGAAAGAGCATTTGAGGCTGTATGGAAATCGAGGAAAAGGAAATCCATCATACTTATCAGCAAATATCTGTGAAGAATTTTTGGAATTGATGGGACAACACGTTCTCAGTGTTATTCTTAAAGAAATAAAAGATTCTAAGTATTATTCAATAAGTGTGGATTCCACTCCAGATATTTCACATGTCGATCAACTAACATTTGTTATTAGATATATTCAAGGATGGGAACCCGTGGAACGTTTTTTAAAATTCATTCCAATATTTGATCACGGTGCCAAGGCTTTAACTGAAACTGTTATAGGTTTTCTCGACAAGAACGAAATTCCGCTATCAAACTGCCGAGGCCAATCGTATAATAACGCATCAAATATGTCTGGACGCTACACTGGGTTGCAAGCACGTGTCAAAGAGCTTAATGAATTTGCTATTTATGTCCCTTGTGCTGGGCACAGCCTGAATTTGATTGGAGTTAAAGCGGTAGAGAGTTCTCTACAATCTGTAAAATTTTTTGATTTCATTCAGCGCCTGTATTCATTTTTTTCCGTCTCGACGCATCGGTGGAATACTCTAGTTTCATCAATAGGAAAAGCTCTGGTTGTAAAGCATCTGTCGGACACAAGATGGTCATCACATTTTGACGCTGTTCATGCTCTCTGTGAAAGTTTTGAGAAAATTGGCCATGCACTTGATTCTATATCAACAGATGCCCAACAGGAAGTGAACGCAAGAGTAGAAGCAGCAGGACTACGCAAGAAAATGGAGAGCCTGGATATGATTTTCTTGGTAATTCTTTGGAATGACATTCTTGAAAGAATGAACAAAGTAAGTAATATTTTACAGTCAAAGGATGTAAATATACTTACTGCTGTGAATCTTTTGGAGTCTCTGAAAATATATCTCCAAGAAATCAGGGATAAGTTTAGTGAATATGAATTAAAATCTAGAAGTAGATGTCCAGATTTAGATTATAGTTACATAAAAAAGAGGGAGAGTAAGCGAAGTGTACGGCTCACTAGATACGATGGAGCAGAAGATGAGATATGTTTAAGTGCAAGTGAAAAATTTAAGGTAGATACATTTCTTCCAGTTTTGGATTATTTAACTTCTGAATTGATAAAACGTGCAGAAGCTTATTCATTGATTGGAAATCGATTTTGCTTCTTTGGAGAGTTGAAAAAAATCGACGCTAAGGAGCTACAAACAAAGTGTGAACATCTTGCTAATGCATATCCCCAAGATCTCGATCAAAATGACCTTTTCAATGAATGTGTTCATCTAAAATACTACATAAGCAACGACGAAAATTGTGATTCACACTCTCTCTCTGAACTATATAAAAAAATTATTTCAGATAAGTTGAAATCCGTGTTTCCCAATGTAGAAATCGCATTAAGAATATTTCTTTGCATGATGGTCACCAACTGTACAGGAGAACGTTCATTCTCAAAACTTAAATTGATAAAAAACCAGCTCCGCTGCACAATGGGACAGCAGCGCTTAAACTGGTTATCACTGATGTGTATCGAAAGTGATATATTGAAAACCATAAATTTCGAGGAAACTGTAAAACAATTTTCTGAAAAAAAAGTTCGCAAATTTCACATAAAGTGATTGCTAACGAAAAATATAATTTGTAATAATTTTATTTTATGATTATATTTGATTCACACGGGGTGAAGGTAACAGGACGTATGGTATTTTACTGGTGAATCGTTGATCCTACAGGTATACTCCCAATTTGAAAAAGCATCCGAATAACGTGTAGTACTCAGATATGGCATCCATGTTGCAAGGGGCTGTATAGTGATTAAAATAAAAATGTTAACTTTTTATACGGACACCCTGTTCTCAAGAACCCAATTGCAATGTTGTTGCCCTGTCTATCCTGATGCCAACACAAAAAATTCCGTGCTTCTAAGGGCCGTATTCGCCGACATGGTTTAAACCTGTAGTTACAATTTTTGGATAAGAGATCAACATAGATTGGTTAAAACCCTGAATTTAACCAATTCATGTCGATCTCTTATCAAACAATTGTGACTATAGCTTAAACCATGTCGGTGAATACGACCCTAAGTGAAATATTCAGCGTTAATATTGGTAAAGACAGTGTTAATGTGAAAAAAGCAGCGTTAAATACGGGTAAACAGTTTCACCCTCATTTAATACTGTTTTCGCCCTAACTTTCCTCCGTTTTTCGAATTTGAATATTTCAGTGAATATTGCATTTAGAAGAGTGGATTTCTTTTCTTTCTTTTGGTGGCATCAGGAGAGACATGGAAACAGCTTTGTAATTGGGTTCTTGAGCACAGGATATCTCTATAAAAAGTTAACATTTTTATTTTAATAAATATACAATCCCTTGCGACATGGATGACATATCTGAGTACTAGATGTTGCTTGGAAATTTTTTCTAACTGGAAGTATGCCTCTAGGATCAATGATTCGCCAGTAAAATGTCGTACCCTCTGTTACCTATGCACACTGTATATATATACACGCATACTATAGTATTAATTTTTATTTACGTACATGTTGAAATGTGTTTATCGATGAAATTTATTAACCAAACATTTTCAAATTGATTAACTTTGATTTACGCGGTAGAACCTCTCTAATCTGGCATTTTCGGGACCTAGGCAATTCGGATTAAGAATCCAGTTTTTGTTATTTCCCAAGTTGACGTATTTAAAGCAGTAATGTTCTTCTTTGAGTAATTGGATTCATATTTTCCTTTAAAATAAAATTAATAAACCAATATATATATACAGTGGATCGCGCTTGTAAAATTTTCAAAACCTGTCTTAAAAATACTGTAAGCGGGAAAACGCTTTAAACGGGAAATCTCAATGAGAATTACTTAGAGTTGAGACCGCGAAAATAAATCGTACTAAGAGGGAAAACGTTATAAGCGGGAACGTTATGAACGCGATCGACTGTATATATGCATATAATAATAGATAATTTAATTTGAAACCATTTTTCCAAATTACATAACGTTACGTGTAAAAAGATCCCTTTACTTATTTTTTGTATGCATTCGGCTGATCTGAAAAAAATATTTCTTCTGAAGATTGTAATAGTAGATTTTTCTGATTCCAAAAGCTGAAACGGAATTTGAGTAAAGAAAAAACGTCAAAGTCCGCGGTTGAGGGAAAAAAAATTCTCGTCAGACCAGACCAGACCAGACTTAGAATTTTACGATGGTGACTGGCCCTTAAAGCGGGCCATTAGCCAACATAAGGGCTGGGGCCCCTTGGGGACCCCCGATGAAGGGACAGACAAGTGAGTAATGTATGTGTAGTTGTGAAAGTGCATGTATGAGAAGGGAAAGTTTGGGAAAAAATTCCTCTTTTCGAAAATTTATGGTCACTAATGGTCTGTCGACTATTAAAAAATTTTTACGTTGAAAAAATGCCGCCACTGCCTTACGTTATTAGTATTATTATTATTAGCTTCGCTTGTGAAGAAGCCCGGTCGGGCGACGCTTTGATGTCGTCCTTGGCGTTTCTCATTGGTTGAGACGCTAACTCAGTTCCCTATTGGCTGGAACCTGTAAAAATACATATTTCATGCACAAAAATAAATGTTTGAAGGCAATGATGAAAAAAAGAGAAAGTATTAGTACGGTTATGCATGAAAGCTGGGAAAAAATAAAGAAACAACGATTAAGAGAAGAAAAATTTACGAACACGATTTCTTTTTTTTTTTTTTTGAAGTCACGAAAAAATTTTTTAAGTTTTTTTTGAAGAACGATTTTTTGGTTTTTTGGACAGAACAAAAAAGATGGGGAAAGGAAGAAGAAAAAAGATCAAGAAAAATCCGATTAAATAGTGAATTTACGAGAAATTCAGAGTGAGGCCTAATCTTTTTTTTCTAGAATATTTCCTGCTTCCGCGAGAAATCTCTCAAAGACGGCTTGCCTCTCTTTTTTTTTTTTCAGTTTTAAAATGTCCTCGAAGCATATTTTCGCGAATTCGAAGACGTAATATGTCGAATTTGAGCATTCTGCCGAGTCATCCGTCGAAGGTCCAGAGAGTTCAGCGCGGCTGATCGCTGATGGTGCCGGCGAGGGTGCGGCATCTCTTGACTGCTGCTCGGTGACTGGGCTGCTTTCGGCTATAGGCTTCGGGAAATTTTCTAAGTTTTTTCGTAAGTCCGTAGATCGAGTAGGTGAGCGGAAGTCCGTAGAGATTGGACTTGTGCTTCTGCTGGGCCCACTTTTCACGTTGGACTTGTCGATTTTCGCCGGTGTTGTTTGGCTCGATTTTTCAAAGTTCGGTTGATTTATCGATGGAGCTGATATTCTTTTCCGCGGGGTTGATTTTACACCAGTACTGCTGTCTTTATTCAGGACACTCCTGGGGATGAAGTCGGTGCTTTTTGCCGTCGGCTTTGCGTTCTGTGGTGACGAACGGTTTATTGAACGGGTGGTGTTCAATTTTTCCGGGCTTGTGTTTCCCGATTTTAATTTCCGGAGTTCGGTTAAGAATGCACTGCATTTTTTAAAATTCGCTGGGTGTCCTTCTGAATTGCAATTTACGCAGAATGGCTGATCTTTTCCGCGAACTTTCGGGCACGGCTGACCATTATGTTGTCCCGTACATTTGATGCACCTTTCTTCGAACGTGCAGGTGTCCGCTCGGTGAGTCCAGCGCTGGCATCGGGTACACCTTTTGGGGTTCGGCCGATTTGGGTTTCGTCTAAAGGGTGCGAAACTTACTGAGATGTATTTCAGCACTTTGAGATCGGTGATTTGGCGGGACGAATGGTCACGGGGGAGAGTAATTTTCCAGAGCGGAATTTTCTTTCCTCGCGCCGATTTTCGCCTTGATTTGAGTTGGGAGATGCCAACGACGTTGTATCCGAGTTTTTCGAGTTCGGTTTGTATGTCTTTTGTCGGCGTATGAGTGCTAAGGCCTTTTAGCACGACACTAAAGTTCTCGTTATTGCGGTTGGAGAAATGCACAATTTCGACTTGTTGTTTGCGAAGAAAATTTACGGCTAGGTCGTAATCCGTTTTGCTGTGAAACTTAATCTTGTAGGATTCGCCTTCAAGTTTCACTGAAAAATTTTCCGCACAAATTTCGCGAAGGGGATCCGCGATCTGAAACCATCGGTCGTTGCCCGAAGCGCATACGGCTAGGCAGAGCGTTTCCTCCGTCGGCACCGGCTGGCTGTCACTCACCATGGGAGGCGTGGTGGCTTGCTCTGGGACGCTTTTTGATTGGTCCTTTTTCGCCGTTTCGTTTGAAGGAACGCTGCCTGTCGCGGTGGATTCTGGGTCTTTTCCTGAAGTTGAATTTGTGAATACGACCGTTGGGATAAATTCTTGAGCAATTCCGGAATCCACTTTTCCTGGAGAAATCCTGGGGGTTGAGATTCCCGATTCAGTTCTGGATGAATAAGTTTCGTCAAGTGTTACGAATCCAGCTGGGTTATTTGGGCCAGTGGTGTTTTGGCTTTCGCTGTACGAGGTGAATGACAGCTTTTTTGTCCCAAGGTTTTCCAGGTTTTTCCTGATTTCGTTTCTTTTCATCTTAGCCAGTCCAGGGTACTCATCGTAGAAACATGGGCTTGGGAAGTTGATGAGATATTTTATACCTCCTTCCGTGAGATACTGCAGTCGTTTGATCTCTTTTGGCTCCGCTGTTTCCTTGATTTTCCCGAAGTCAATGAAGGCGTTCTGAAAGGTTAGACCCTTGTTACACGCTTTGGATGACGTGTTGTTAGCTTTTAGTAGAGAGCTATAGTCGTCTCCGATGCTTTCGAAGAAATTTTTCATTGACTGGACATGTTCTGCTATGGTCTTCTGCGATTTGAATTCTTCCACCAGTTTGTGCCAACCAAAGTTGTCTGGTTTTGCCACTATATCGTGAAAGAAACAAACTGGGATAATATCCATATCGTTTGAGTGGGCCATAACGCGAAAAAGTTAAGAACTGCTAAAGTTGAGGGTAGAAAAATTTACATGGGTCCGACTGGGTACGGCCCGTAGAGCTAGGGTTGTGCTAGCATGGGGAGCAAAAGATTTGCGTGACCGTCACCATGGGTGTCTGGCGGCGTGTTTTTTGATTTTGAAAAAAATTCTCGTCAGAAGTGTTCGGACCATGGATATGTTAGAGAGGTTCTACTGTATTTCAAATTCTTTACGCAATTGTATATTTCTGTATAATAAAACATCTCGCACGTGCATGAAATTTAATTTTATGTTTTAATTTCTTTTAAAACTTTGGTTGATTAATTTCAACATATTACATAAATTACATTTCCTTAATGCTTATAAAAATTTTATTTTATTTTATACAAGTATGTTCGAATGTGTCAATTATTTGTTTCAAAAGTTAATTGAAACGGTCATTGCCAATATGGGGGGGGGGGGGGGTTATATCTGCTAGATATTTTTGGACTCTAATAATTTTTACGATTTCCTCATTTTGTTCGCAGTTTTAGCTTCCTGGAAACAATTTTCGTTTTCTTTCTTGAGAGAAAAAGAAAATTGCAGTATTGAGACACAGACATATCGCCTCTATCTCTGAGGGTGTGTATACATGTTCTTTGTATACAAATTTTCATTATTTGACCAACCGCAGCAAACATCCTGGAGTTTCAACGAGCTGTGTCTTCTGGGAAAAAGACCGGTCACTTCAGGCTAGAATAAAAATACACAGACTAAAAAAAAGAAAAACACATATGAATGGACAAAACCACAACAGCCCTCTGGAGGATAGCATCGTTATCTCTACAACAGCTAAAAGCCGTACAAGAGAAAAGGGAAGAGGGGTCTCTCATCTCTATTCAAAAATGGATAAACAAGTGTGATGGGAAGTATCTCCAATGAACAGATGATACCTCCCACCCTCATTCCTGTCCGAATTTCGAGGGTAGTGCTTTTAATCTTTACCAGGTTTCAAAAGCTGAAATGTTAAAAAGACGCGGTTCTTGGCTCAAACTATGACTGATCAAACATTCCGACTGATTCAAAGCGAAAAGAGACCGCCATTTGTTCGCAAGCTATTTGATTCCTCGTTTTTTTGTCCTCTTCATACCTTCTGCGTTATGCAGAAGCTGCGTTATACAGAAGTTATACATACCTTCTGCGTTATGCAGAAGCTGCCAGATGCTGACAAAACATCGTTATACAAATTCACAAACGAAACTATTTAAATGTTCGAGTAGCTTTTGGTTTCTTCTCTTCTGCTATATACCTTTTGCATTTTCATCAGTGAAAAGCTTCTTCCAGCATGCTTAGGAAGACGGATATACAATATATAAATTCTAAATTTTGACAATTTTTTACCACTGAACTTCTGAAAAACAGGTAAGGCATTTATCTCTGATTTTTTCTTTTTCCTAATTTAATTATTTGAAAAGTACAGTACCTATATTAGAGATATTTTGTTTCATGAAATATGAGTTCATGCATACATTTAGAACACAAAAGCCCGAAAATTTAGGATATAAGCTACGTTGCAGCCCTGGTAGCTCATCATCTGCTAAGACAATGAGTTTGCTACTATTAAATAAATTATACCTGAGGTTTAATATGATCACAGGTGGTGTTGTTAATATTCGACAACCTATACTAGGGCATATTTTTGACTTATTCAAATATTGAAATTGCAATCTCGGATTTTATTTCTGTAAGAAACTCTTGGTTCTAAACAAGTAATAGCATTAAAGAGTTCTAGTAATTTTAAATTAATCTACATTTTCAAATACAGTCCTAACGTGTTTCATTCAAGGCCGCAGCGAGAGGGTGGACCAATTCAATTCGCCGACAATAGCCCCGGCAAATCGTCTAGGGACAATTTACTGCCGAATCCCTTTCGGGGGGGGGGGGGGCTAATGCGGGTTTTTTATTGTTTATGAAGAAATATTTACAAAGCAAGACAAAAAATATGTACATGATATATACATAAAGATCTCATGCCACTATGTAAACCGACATTTTTTTTTTTTTATGCACAACCATTCATAGCCCTGATCAAGGGCGTAGCCAGGGGGGGGGGGACTTGGGGGTCTGGTCCCCCCCCCCCCCCCGAAATGTGAGAAAATGACCGAAAAAAGGGAAAAAGATGGCCAAATCCATTGTTCTGTCACTTTGCCCCCCCCCCCCCCCCGAAATGAAAGTGGTCCCCCCCCGAACGAAATTTCTGGCTACGCCCCTGGCCCTGATCACAGTTTGTCCCGGGGTCTCTTGGGCCGTGACTTGGTCGCTCACTTATTGTTCAATGTGCCGTGTTGCTGCCTGTGTTGCCAGTCTGCTGGATCTTCTCGTAGGCTGCTCTGGTCTAGATGTGTGGGTGCCTATGTCTATTCTCCTCCTGTGTAGTTTTTCAATGCCCTCTTTTTCGAGGTAGCGCACGAGATTCTCAAGGGTTCGTGATTCTTTTTCGAGCCGGCTCATCCTCCTAAACCACTCCTTCACCAGCTCTTGCCTTGGTTTGATCAGGTGGAAGACTTTTGTGTAAGGGCAGCTGGTGGCATAGTGGAGTGGTGTGCCGACTTCTCCGCACATACATTTGTTGTTGTTAGACGAGAGGGTGGACCAGGGAATCCCATTCCCCCCACCCCCAAAATGTTAGAAAATTACTGATTTTTATGGGATAATATGGAAAAATCTATTGTTCTCTATCACTTTGGTACCCGAAATACTAGTCCTTCCCCTCCGAAATAAATTTAATTTATAGTTACGGTCTTGCATTAATTCAACAGAAACAGATAAAAAAATTCGAAAAATAATCAAAGTTATCAATGAATGAATGAAAAAATGATGTTATCGAAAAATTATCAAAGAATTGCAACATTTGATGAAGATGAAATGCTTTAAACATATGTTAGTAACGTATGCCTGTTCAATATGATTCGACCCACAACGAAGTATAAGTAGGTGGACCACTCTAACCATTACTAATTGTTTATTAATTTTGTCAAGTTAATAAAAATTCCCTCTCAATGGATCGTGTTTGATTACGATCCAAACGATGAACGTGATCCTGAAATAACGAAAAAATGAGTGTAATGAGATGCGGTCTCTCTTTCTGAACAATATTTTCCCTTTCAAGATTTATGTTCGTAACTGGAAAAGTTTGGCAGTCGGGGAGCTACTACAAAAATTTCTTTTAGAGGGGGTCGCAAAATTTCCTTTGCACCACACCGCGAAATTCCTAAGCCCGACCCTGAGGAAAAGTGAGGCGAATTTGAAGATTTTTCTTTCCTATCTGCTTGTCTTTTGTATTAAGAGATGGTATTTTTTTTCTGCTCGTAATATGTAGGGAAATTGAATTTTTTGGATGTTATGCCGAAACTAATACGTATTTGGAAAGAACAGTGATTTGTCTCCTCCTGGAATCAAAACCGGGTCCCCTTGCATACCAGGCAAGTACGCTAACCAATACACCAGAGACGCAGTTTTCGATTCCTTATAACACGCATTAGTAGCGAGAAGCGCTGAGGTGTATTGGTTAGCGCGCTTTCCCGGTATGCAAGGGGATCCAGGTTTGATTCCCGCAAGTGAGAAGCAAGTCACTTTTCTTTCCAAATATTAATTTCGGCATAACATCCAGAAAATTCAATTTTTCAGTATATTTGTCTTTTTTTTATATGCGACTCTCTAAGGCAGCTGTTCTCAATTGCTTGGGGCTTCGTGTGCACCTCCCAAGAGCTCCGCGGCAGCTCGAAGAAAATAAAATAAATCAGTAAACTTGTTAAGTAAATAAAAAAGAGGAAAAGAAGCTCCGCAAGTAAGACGAGATGACCTAAATAGCGGTATTGTATCTTTTGCCAGTATAGTGGCGCCATCTGTGCCAAACATAGAGAGTTAATTCTTCACAAGGACCTACCCTCGGGGGGGCCTCGGGTCACCAAGTGGCCCGGGGGCCTCCGATGGTCTTAAGACGGCCCTGGTCTGTACTTCGTATAATTAGCGGAGAGGTTCATGGTTTCGTTCCACTTGATCAACGTTGAAATTAAACACCTTGGAGAAATTGCATTCAAGGATTGAAATCACCATCGTCATTTCTTGCATTCGTAAGTTAAACTTGTCGTAAGGGTGCTCTTTTTTTTTTTTTTTTTTTTGACGATGGGTACAGGCAGTGCTCGCGACTGGAAAAGGATATCGTTGGGAAAGGGTTGAAGACCTCTGGCTTAGAGGCTCTAGCCTACGGGCCCAAAAAACAACTTTATATGTTTTCTTATTCAAAAAAGTTGCGCAGTAAATTAACTTTTAAAGCAGTGGTTCTTAACCAGGAAGAGGCCCGTGATAATAAAACAATTAACTTATTGTTTTTACATTATTATGTGCTGAACAGGGACGCCGGAAGTCAGAAAATGTGTGGTATTGCTCGAGTAATGAACATAATGCTCACTTTGATATGCAAGACCATACGTAACACATTCAACAAAAATGTCCCGTTTTTGGTAGATCTCCCATCGCTCAAACTAAGGGGGTATGGACTATATTTGAATGATGATTGGTCTTGCTTTAGCAACATGAGCATATATGTTCCGGCGTCCATGCTGCCGAATATTATTCTGTAAAAGGGATCTGAGTGGATTTTATCTTATTGGTCATTATTGGCACAGAGTCCGTGGAACACGAAATGTCAAGAACCCTTGCTTTAAAGTCAGTGTGACTTGCCAAAGTCCTATTTGAGGACCTATGACAAACAAAATATCTATGTGTGTTTGTTAAATCTAAGACCTAAGATTCATATTTTTTCCTCGTAGTTTATCTAAAATTGATAAAATTTTAATCTAGGGTTTTTTATCAGGCAATTAAAGTAGTAGCCATTGTATTCTAATCCATTTTTACTAGCAGTAATATTTTACGGCCGGGTTCGCCTGCCCCAAGTCCAGCCCTGAGTATAGTATAGATTAAACTTGCGATTTTGTTTTGGTGACTATTGGCGATGTCGGGCGTTGTCCCGTTTTTGTCCGAAAAATACGGTCACCGAAGTTTAATAATATATTGAATCGATGTGATTATTAATAATCGTAATAATCGTTTGTTGTTGTTTTTTTTCCTTTTGATATTTAGTTATCGATACTGCACTCTCTGGCTTGAAACTTCTGCAAGATTATTATCATGATTATATAAAATGTATTTTCGTTATCAATGGTGAGTATAACGATGACACTTTTTTTCAAATATTATTCGTGATTATTTTATATCACACTGTAATTTCCATTAAGCTAAGAATAATAGAAAAAAATAGCAAAATAAATATTCTATAAACCTTTATATATTAGATTATCTCAATTTTTAGGAGGGGTTTTACACATTTTAGCATGGTCAAAATCCTCAAAACTGCGCTCTATTGCGTACATACAGCGTACATTTGTACGTACATTCTCTCTATACGGCATTTCTCAACCTGTAGTCCACGGACCGTAGGAGGTCTGCGACGGTAACACAGGTGGACTTGATGATTTAATTCTGAGTAAAAAATTTTACATTTTTATTGGTATAAGTTGATATGGGTTCAAATGAGAGACTCGGACTTTCATACTTATGGCAACCAAATCCCATTGGGAAATTGTAGCCAAAGAAAAATGCAATTCACGGTAAATCTGCTAGTTATCGCTAAAACCACCGGAGAGAGAAAATGAATAACTGCCGTAAATCCAAGTAAACTGGATAATGTATTTCACGGCAAACATAAAACTTCATCAGGACCTAGCGGTCATATTTCATGGAAAAAGGTACGGGAAACTGGGTTCTGTAAAATATTTTGGCCTCAGAAGAGACCGGACAATAATTTTCTAATTGGAAGTTAGAGGACAGGGTGTCCATATAAAAAATTTATATTTTTCATTTTGAGACACGCTGTATTTTCACTCTCGAGAGAAACTGGTAACACTTTAAAAATATTTTGGGAGTTTTTTTTTTTTAAATTGAAGTCTCACCT
This sequence comes from Pholcus phalangioides, assembly GCF_987345545.1. Lineage (NCBI taxonomy): Eukaryota > Metazoa > Arthropoda > Arachnida > Araneae > Pholcidae > Pholcus > Pholcus phalangioides. The sequence continues at coordinate 7,956,610 of NW_028301637.1, forward strand.
CTACAACAAACGGTTGATAAGGCCCGGATTTTTCGCGATTTTCACCCTCTCCACGTGGTTTGCGACATCATGTTCCAGCACATTTTTTGTTCCTCTTGATGCCTACTGACAACCCTCTGAGTTCGTCAGTCCATTAACAGAATACCCTGTAGATAATTGACATATTTGTCACATTCAATGTTCTTTTCCCGAATTTCATTTTGATTGACCGCAATTTAGGGTGACCTTTTATTTTCCCTGTATTGGTAGGTTATTAGCAATTTCAGCAATCAGGGATGTCTTAACATCATCATAGACACCCGGGCAAAGTAGTTTTTCTGGGCCCCCACCTGGTTAAAGAATACCTGCTAATCAATTTACATACTCAATGACGAAAATTTCAGCCAAATTTCATTTTCATGACGCCCTTTTTTGCATTTGAGGCCCTCAAAGGCTTTGCGTTAATAATTAGCGATCTTGTTGGCTTTTCACAACGTTTTTGGTTGAAAAGGAGCGTCGTCGGTTTTTTAATATATTATAGAACGCAATTCCTCGTAGCTTTCTCGATGAAATATGACCGCCAAGTCCTGATGAAGTTTTATTTTCCGTGAAATATACTACATTTATTTGCCGTAATGGTGGGTTGGTAAGAAACGGCCTTATTAAAAGTCCCGTTTATACGAGGCAGATGGGAACAATTCAGCGTACATGGGTTCAAACCCGCCCGCCTACAGATAGTTACACTTTTAGCCGCTGTGGTGGTCGAGTGGTTATAGTGACGGACTCGCGATGCGAGGATCCGGGTTCGAACCCCACAGTGGTGGTCGGCTGAAGTTGGTTTTCTGTGGTTCCCAACTTCAAGGCGCAAATGCGAGCCGATCTCCCCGTTAAAAAGTCTCGCCACAGAGAGCAACAGTCCTACAACGATAAATAATTCAATCATAACACTTCACTCATAGTTAGAAAAACTTGTGGCAGATGGCAGCACTACACACAACAAGCATTACAGAGAAACAAAAAACTTCCCGTCAGGTTTCACTACACGTACACGCACATTCCCGCATGTACCGATGCGTTGGGGGGTTCCGCGGGGGCGGGGTGTGTGGGCATGTGTGGTGTTGTAGTAGTAGTAGTAGGTGCGGCCTCCAAAAAATGGCTCGGGGATCCATGATGTTCTTAAGTCAGCCACCTCGTTGGGCAATTTGCCTGTTGTGGCGTTGTATTTGTATTAGTTTGTATTATGTATGTAGTAGTTTACTGCGATTTGCAGCAGTCCTTTATTTTCCTACTCTTCTGCGATTTTAGCGTTAATTGGCAGATTTTTCGTAAACTGCATTTTCCTATGGCTAGAATTTCCCGAATTTTTTCCGATTAGATTTGGTTGCCTTAACCGCTTCGCTTACAAGCGAATCGGCAAGAAATTCGGATGCTTTCTATTTGACGAATTGGCGATAAATATGGTAACCTTGTCCTTACATAAACGCACGTGAGAAAAAGCAGAAGGATACAAAAAGTAAAAGAGGAAAGGTAGAAAAAAAATGAAAGAGTGTAAAACAGTATAATAGGTAAGTTTATAAGAATGTAAATACAAAGTACATTTCTCTTTTCACGCTCCTACCTGTTATTTTCTTTCACTCTTAAAGGAAAGATATATCATGTGTGGGAAAAACATCACACTATCAGGGTATAATGATAGTGGGTATAATGATAGTGACACTTACTTATGGCTGTCTTATTTATATATACAAAAGTCTAAGAGAAAAATAAGTTAAAGGGTTGCAGCAAAGCTTCGCGATGTTGAGGAGAGAAGAAAGGAAACAGAGAGAAAACTTGTTTGAATTTATTCCACTGGCGTTTGGACGCAATATTACGTCTTTGATCGCGAAGTGGTTAAGCATGAAAAAGTCCGAGTTTTATTTGAACCCATATTAACTTATAACAATAAAAATTTAACTATTTTTCATTCGGTTAGAATTTAGTTATCAAGTGCGCCTGCGGACCATAGGTTGAGAAACGCTACTATATTCCCACATCGTCTCTTGAGTAAACTATGGACCTACCCCGCGATAACTATCGTCATTATATGAATATGGAAATTTTTATGTCTTTCCTGGAATCGAAAAATCCATTGCATTCGTGATAAAGTCAATACTGTATTTGCATTGCAAAATTACTTGTCGGCCATCATATTATTGTTATTCTTGTTCCAGCTCCCGCAATATTCTCGACATTGTACAAGATGCTGAAACCCGCAATCGGAGAGGAATTGCAGAAGAGGATAAAGATCTTTGGTCGCGGTAAGGACAAGGCATCATTCTATATTCCATGTTGGTTTTTCTTACCGTTATTACTTACAAGAAGCTACTGTTCGAGGCCTTAACTATCAAGAGGCGGGTCCGATGGCCATCCGTAAAAAGATGGCCCGTCCGTAGACAATGAGTGATTATTCGTCAAAACTAGACAGGCACGCGAGTGTGCTTTTTGGGTGAGAATTGATACGTGATCGGAAAGATTATCGTGAGACGTGATTGCCGACGGGGTTTTTTTTCTTTTTTGCCGTTGTCGACGCACGTTCTGGTGACATATAATGTGACATGCTCCGACGCGTAAACCTAATTTACGTTTAGCGGTATTTTTTTTCTGACGTGAAACGTAAAAAATTGGCCTTACTCTCTAGGAATAATGTAAAACCAGATTGGTAGTCTGGGTCGATAAGAATTTATCTAATATAGGCCGAAGAAGATTACCAGGGTCTCACGAGTTTGTCAGAATCTTGATAGACCCCCGAGGTATGCCGCAACTTCTATTTTGGGAAAGAAATATGGGCAAAACAGAATATTACTCAAATACATGTTGAACAATAAGTTCTCGTAGATTTCGTTAATTAGTTTAACATAATGCTACGGAGTCAATTGGTTTGAATGGGCATAAAAAGGGAAAACCATTGCATTTACGATTATGGAGTACTTTTTCGTGTTGTGTATCAGCCTCCGTCAACAAAGAATACGACCAACAAAAATTAATATAATTCACACAGAGGGATTATATATATACATACAACAAATTAATTTATTAAATTACCAAATAAAAATAAGGATTATCCAAAGAGGAGATCCACATCCAACATGTTATATATTGCTATTGAGAATACAACATCTTGACATGCTGAATACTAAATGATTAAGTATCTCGATAAGTAATAAATGATTAGAAATTCTTGAATTGAGAGAGAGATAATTTCGACTCAATTGATATGGCACTCACCACCTATTATCCATCTTTCGGATCCATCACAGCCCTGATCTTTTCACTTCACCACAAGATCTCTTTCCAACCTCAACTTCGAAACTCCTTCTCATACCTCCACTACAGGGAAAAAGACCCCGTTTTTCGCACTACCCCACCTTATATGGGCCCGATGGTACAGGGTGGGCAAAAAGTCCGTAGAGACTTTAAAAATGAATAAAAACCAGAAAAATAACCGAAAGAAAAAACGGTTTGCAGGGTTAGCATCGCTAGGTCACGGGAATTTTTTTAAGACAGGGAAAAACTCAAAAAACAGTCGAAAGGGGGCGCTGGTACGAGCGACTTCGGTGGAAATATGCAAATGAGACGGTTATAAGAACCTGCGCCCGTAATCCACAACCCAGTTCACCGTTGTAATCCGTGTACGTGGAGCTGCTGCACTCTGCCGTTGCTGGATTTGTGACTCGCCTGCAATGTGTTATCCCGAGTGTTGGTGTCACACATACACGGGAAACACATGGTCACTTATTAAAGTGGCCCACGACTCGTTTTCAAAACAATAAAGCGGTCCTCACTTTCTCAAAAGTTGAGCACCTTTGCCTTAGAGAGAGCAGGGGTTCTTAACCTTTTTCAGCCGCGACTCACACACACAAAGCAAACAAGATAAGCTTTGCGACCCATGGAACCGTTTCTTCGTCGAAATTAGAGAAACCGAGAAACCAGTGCATTTATAACAGGGCTGTCAGTAGATTCGTACGACTCATCTAGGAAGCGCCTGTGATTGACTAAGAATCACGCTCAAGAATTCCTGGCTGTGAGTGAATTTTAACGACTCATCTCGAAAGCTCCTGCGAATCAAGTATGGATCGTCACCCATGGTCGAAAATTCGTTTGACCCTTCTCGGAAGCTCCTGAGAATCTACAGGGGTGGTACCCATAGCTGAAGAACCCCCGGCTGTTAGTGAATTTGAACGACCCATCTTGGAAGCTCCTGCTACCCAAGTTTGGGTCGCGACCCATAGGTTAAGAACCCCTATCTTAGAGCTTAGCCTTGCAGGAATCTAATCAGTCAACATGATGGATGACATGTTCAACGCATGGGTATCGGACCGATTCGACTTCACACTAGACATAGATAGACCAGCGGTTCTCAACCGCAGCTCCAGAAAAATACAAAATACAATAAATTCGGGAAAAGTAATTATCAGTATTTCTGAATAATAATAATAAATCAGTAACTTTGATGACTGAATGAAAAATAGGCCTATAGGGGCTCCTCCACAGAAATTATACATCAGAAAGGGCTCCGCGAGTCAAAAAAGGTTGAGAACCGCTGAGCTAGACAATTCAGAATCTTCATATGTGTATGATGGAAACACAAAACCGCAGAGAATTCCTCACAAACAATAGCAAATTTTTCGGGGGGGCCCCCACGGAAAATAATTTTGCTGTCATTATCGTCAATTGTATCCCCATAATAATAATAATGGAAACCGCAGAGAAAGTTCAATTTAAGCTCAGGCATTGGGTTTTTATCGGCAAATCTTATTTAGAAGAAAGCTTAATTGAATATATCTCGACATAGTTTTTCTTTTTCTTACTGTGTTTTTTCCTTTTACTTGATATAGAAGAGTTTAAAGAGCCATTGCTGGAGATGGTGGACGCGGACATCTTGCCAAAGAATATGGGCGGCAACCGCGTCGACAAGAAAGGAGACCCCAAATGCTCCGATTTCGTAAGTTAAAATAAAATCCATTGTTCGCTATGGAAAAATAGCTTTCCCTTTGTATGTGTGTTATAAATGTACGACAACCTTTTTTGACATCATCTACATTATTGCGGGTGACTCATATGGACCACAATAATAATAACAATAACTGAATTCGATTGTTTTTTTCAAGAAACTAGATGTTCTACCGGTAAATTTGTTGTCACCGTGACCAATATTTCTATCGTTTATCGCATATTATGATCGTCCGACATCTTTGGTGCATGAACAATATACCATATATATAATATATATATTCTAACAACAATCATAATATTGGCATCAATGTTTTTTGATTGTTGTTCCGTGGTCAGTTTCGATTGTCTCTTTATCCTGATTCCAAACGCCTCCATATAATTTCTGAATACGGAAAACGACGTTACAGGGAAAGCTCAGGACAGGGGTCTTCAATGTATGGCCCGCGGGCCGCATTTCACCCTCGGAGATTTTTGTCGTGGCCCGTCAATCGTTTTCAGAAAATGTTTGAAAACATTGAAAAACGATTAATTCTACAATTGATGAAAGAAATAATACCAGAATTTATGAAAATTCACAATTAATGGAAGAAATAATTCCACGATTGATGAAAATTCAGAATTAATGAAAGAAATAATTCCACGATTGATGAAAATTCAGAATTAATGGAAAAAATAACTCCACGATTGATGAAAATTCAGAATTAATGGAAGAAATAATTCCACGATTGATGAAAATTCAGAATTAACGCAAGAAATAACTCCACGATCGATGAAAATTCGGAATTAATGGAAGAAATGATTCCACGATTGATGAAAATTCAGAATTAATGAAAGAAATAATTCCACAATTGATGAAAATTCAGAATTAACGGCAGAAATAATTCCAGAATCGAAGAAAATTTCAGAATTACTGAAAAGAAAAAATTTGTGAATAAATCATTTCAGAATTAATGGAAAAAATATAAATCAATAAGAGAAATAATACTTCGTATTTTCTGAGAAGAAATTATTTCACAATCAATGAAAGAATAAATTGTTCGAATATTGAAAAAAATTTCAATTCCACAATTAGTTAAAGTGATTTCAGATTAAAATCAATCTGAGAATCAATTAATATAATCAGTAATTAATTAAAAACTTATTCGGAACTAAAGAAACATTATTTCAGAACTAATAAAAATTCATAATTGATAGAAGAAATAATTTCAGAATGAAAGAAACGCGTCAATCATTTCAGTCCCCGATTAACACGGGGCAACATTGACACTTCTATTCACATGTCATTAAATTACATGAGTTCGTGGCCCGTGGGTTGGGTGGGAAATTTCAAATTGGCCTGCCATGTCTGTAAGTTTGAAGACCCCTGTCTTTGACATTCGGCCTACGATACCTGTTGTATGACAGTAGATGGAGCTTTACGATCCATCTCGGAACACCCTTTGAATTAAATTTGGATCGCGACCCATAGCTCAAGAATCTCTTTCTGTAAGTGGATTCGTACGACCCATCTCGAAAGTCCCTGTAAATTAAATTTGAATCGCGACCCATAGCTCAAGAATCTCTTTCTGTAAGTGGATTTGTACGACCGATCTCGGAAGCCCCTGTGAATCAAGTTTGGGTCTTCACCCATAGCTCAAGAATCTCTGGCGGTAAGTGGATTCGTACGGCCCATCTCGGAAGTCCTTGTGAATTAAATTTGAATCGCGACCCACAGCTCAAGAATCTCTTTCTGTGAGTGGATTTGTACGACCGATCTCGGAAGCCCCTGTGGATCAAGTTTGGGTCTTCACCCATAGCTCAAGAATCCCTGGCTGTAAATCGATTCGTACGACCCGTCTCGAAAGTCCCTATGAATCAAGTTTGGATCGTCACACATAGCTCAAGAATCTCTGGCTACGAGTGGATTTAAACGACCCCCCCGCCCTTGGAAGCTCCCCTTCCAATCAAGTTTGAGTTGCTGTATGGTAAGAGGCTGTGTGGAAGTGTATAGGAAATTACTTTAACACTAAATTTACAGATTGGTTGACTATACTGCCCGTATTTCACGTTTTTAATGGAAACATACCGTATTTTATACGAGTCTGAGTTTAATTTCTAGTTTCTATTGAAATTTTTTCAAAAAATATATAAATTATATTATGATAATCCGAATAAATATTTTTCATCTCATATGAGTTGAAAAGGGATATGTTGGATCCATCCTCTCTCGTCATGTTGGATGTTTATTTTCGTGGTCATTTTAAATTCACTGCGATATTGTGCAGAAGCCCTTTATTTTCCGCCATTCACAAATGTTTCAGTTGAAAACTGAGTGTCTGAAATCAACAGGAATTGTGTTGAACGTCTGAAATACCAATAAATTTTGAGTTTGGGGTCATTCAAGTATTACGTCAGCATTGATGGGGGGGGGGGGGGGGTTCCGATTTGCTGACTTTTGATGACAAAGTGGGGGGGGGGGGTTAGGATGATGCCTACGTCATCAACCCCTCTTTACGAAGATATGAAATATCCTTATGGCATCTTATTCGGAGCGCCAAAAACGGGAAAAACCTTTCGATAGTTATTGGGCACTTGAACTAATGTTCCCCCTATTGATAAGTCAACTACAGAGCCAGTTTTGTGATCTCTAAATATCTCAGGGATCCTTCAAGTGCTCTGGAAATGTGTCCGGACCGCTCAAGTTCTCTAAAACTGTGCCCACATGTAACTCAAGGGATCTCTAAATGTGCCACGGATCGTTTATGTTCTGGAACTTTGTCGCGGGTTACTTAAGTGATCTTTGAGGCCTACTTCAGTGATTTGAAAATGTGCCACGGGCCAATTAAATGTTCTAAAATTGTGCCAAGGATAATTTGAGCGATTTGTAAAAATGTGCCGCTTAGTTCGTTTTTACAAAATTAGGTTGGAGGGGGTAAGCCACATGAGATAACCTTCAGGGTGACATTTGGTCCGCGAGTCAAGGGTTTAGGGCCATATATGGCTTTAAGGGTGGGCCGCAATGAATTTCTTAAAGAGAAATGTTGAGTTCTTACCCGTCAAATAGTATTTAAATTAACAGAAATCGATTATAATAACATATAAAGCTATTTTCTTTCGAAATTTTAATTTTTTTTAAATATCTTTTGCATTAAAGAAATATTTTTTCGTCTGGGGGGGGGGGGGGGAGTTGCACGAGCCCCCTCCCGTGGTGTACGTTTTTCGTCCAACCAATATGCGTTAGGAGGTAGAGGGCAGCGCTGACATAATTTTGCTGACAAGGGGGGGGGGGGGGGGGGGGGGGGAGTCGAAAATAGCTAAAAACTTGCTGACGTAATACTTGAGCGGCCCGTCTCAAATTAATAGATAAATTCGTATCTGTAGCCAATACAGAATTTAATGCCCGAAGCAGATAGAAAAACGAGTGTCTGAAATCAATAAAAAATTTAGTATCAGAAATCAATGGAAAATGATTGTCTATAGCCAATAGGAAATCGGGTCCTTGAAGTCAATAAAAAATTGAGTGTCGCAAGTCAATGGAAAATTATTGTTGCTAACGAATAGGAAATTAAATATCAGAAATTAATCAGCAAAAAAATTTAGTTTCTGAAATAAACAGAAAATTGAGTGTCTGAAACTAGAATAGAATTGTGTGTCTGAAGTCAATGAAATATTTTGTCTGAAGTCAATGAAATATTTTGTGTCAAGTCGATAAAAAATTAAGTGTCAGAGGTTAGTAACAAATTGGTGATTTTTCCCTTATGTTGATACGTTTTTGTCGCCATACGAAACTAACGAAAGACTCCAAGGAAACAGTTATTTTCCGGATATTATGCTGAGGTGAACTCGGAAAGAAAAGTCATCACGTCCCCGCCGGGACTCGAACCCAGGCCCTCTTGCATACCGGGCAAGCATGCTACCATCTACACCACTGGAGACACATGACCCTGCCTTCCTTATTTCACGCACTGTGGCGTGAGGCGCTGAAGAAAAAAGCCATCCATATCTCTCTAACGAAAGACTGTTTGAAGTGAAATCTGCATGAAGTAGGCCTTGCATGTTCGAACGGAATCACCATACTGCATATTTTGAATGCTTTTAGAAATAACTCGGTCAATAGATATAAACCATCTGCATAGGATGGGTAGCATTCAATATTGAAAGAACGGCGAAGGTGTGCATACGCACGCTATGAAAGAAAAATATGAATATCAATAGATTATAAGATGAATGAAATTAAGCATTGAATGCTGGTAAATGGCCCCTGTTATGGAATGGGTCATAGAATAATTCTCCGAGTAGGCTATTATGCAAGGAATTTATCAAGATGGGGGTGGAGTTGCTATGAGCTCACAAACTGCAGCATCGTCCGCAAAGAGCACCAAGATATCTTTATATCAGGAGGGCAATCATTTGCATACAAATAGAGGAGAGGAACCAAAACCAGGGTGCCGATTTAGGTGAACTTTAGTTTCGGTTTCTAATTTCAACTGTTGGAACTTTGACGCTGAATGGTCGATCGTTTGAAATGAAATACGTCTTCAGATCGGTTGATGATTCTATGACCTCACTTCGGAAGATAATATGGCACCGATTCTGAGCAAGTTCGTTAAAACTTTGAAAATCTAATAATAAAACGGAACAAATTATGATGAGGGAATAGCGGTTTGTGAGAATTTCACTTCAGGTCAATCCGGATATTTTTTAAAATAACAAAATAGTTCTGAAAGTCACCGATAGACGGCACTGACTTACAATATATGGAGCAAGGTGTGTAAATCGGAATGCTAACATCGAACGCGGAATCCGCATGCATCCATTTGTGTATGAATATGCTTCAAAAATATTGCAAGTCTGTTGATTTATTGCCAACACTCCATTGTTTATTGACTTCAGATTTCCGACGCTCAATTTCCTGTTTATTTTTGACACTCAATTTTACATTTATTTCAAATTCTTTCAAACACTCAATTTTCAATTGACTTCAGACATTCAATTTTCTATTCATTTCCGATGCGCTCAAAAAAATGTATTGATATATTTTCCACACACTATTTTTTTTTTCTATTCATTACAAAAACTTAATTTTCTATTCACTTCAGACCCTCCCGGACCCATCTGTGATATGCTAATATTCTATGAATGGGATTGTGGTGTCATATATAACGAAAATTAATATCGAAGAATCGTAGGCATATTCAGGGCCGCAACCACAGGAGAAAAGTAGGGTCTTAACGCATGGACCTCAAGAGAAAAGGGGCCTCACAAAAATGAAATGTGGTCGAAATTTCCGAGAATTCACCACGTAGGGGCTTAGAAAAATCATTTGGCCCTGGGGCCCACGATGCTCTCAAGACGGTTCTGCTTGTGCCCCGAGCGCTAGATCAGAAACAGCGCTGAGTTCACTGTTTCTCCTTTCAAAATCCTTGAGAGGAGGCCGTTAAAATCAACACTGGCCCCGGGCGACAGAGTAAATTTTCGTTTCTAGTTGTGACCTTGGGCCCACGCACATGAAACTAATTATTTGATGCATATAGTTGGTTCTTTCAATGGCAAAAATTTCGCTTCATAAAATTGTCTACTCTCTTCTCAATTTCCACAGGTAGGTCAGGGAGGAGTGATCTCGGACATGTACTATACCAAAGAAGACAGCTTACTAAATACAGAGATGCCCGACGTTCAAGCAATCACGATCCCGGCAGCGTCCTGCATAAGCATACCGTTCGACATCCCGGAAGTCGGCACCATCCTCAAATGGCACATACACTCCAAAGACAACGATATTGGAATCGGACTCTACTATGCTCCGTTTGACGACCAAGAAGCCGCCGAGAACGACCTAGAGGACCTAGTCGTCACCAAGAAAGCTGACCAGAAGGCTTTGCTCGACAAACTCGAGCAGCTTACTCCGATCATCCGTTCGCAATGCCAGATTACGCCCGAGATCAGTCATTTGAGGGCTTGGAAGGCTGGGAAATGTAAGTACGATCGTATAAGATAGTACAGGGTGTTTCAAAATTCATGATTCAAACGTTAGGCGTTGGTAAAACAAAACTAGACAAGCACAAACAGGACCGGCGCCGCTCGTTGACAACATCTTTACAATTGACTTTCCATTCTTTTGTCGAATCCCCCGACACAAGTTTTGGATTCCAAGTTTGATCTTCCGCCAAATGCCTCTTTCAGCCAACACCACACTAGAATATGTCTAGTGTGGTGCTGTTTTATCTCCAGAATGTTCCTGACTGCCCATTTCTGTATATGTACTTGTATCTGTTCTTTATATCAGGGGTTTCTGATGTAACGTTTCCCTCAATGATATTGAGGCTTTTCTTACAGAACTCGAAAAAAATTTTGAATTTTATCCAAAAAAATGTGCGGCTATACTGCCGTCTAAACATCATAGCCCCAGGGAAAAATGAAAGAGGTTGTGGTGTCTGCCGTCAAGTAAAAAACCGACAGATGATAGTGATAGGAACCGAGAGACACCCAGTGATATAAGCACATTGTCCCTGGGGACTCGGGTGCCTCCGGGGAAACCTAACCATTTATTGATCTTGAGAAAGATATATTACATACATGGGCAGGTGCCATTACGCACCTCGCCAATAAACAAGTATAAAATTTGTAATCGAAAAATGGTGATTCTGTAAATAAATCACAATTGTAAATCACAGGTTATAAATCACATAATAATCGTCATAATCGGGAATAGTTCTTGATAAAATGTGATCTGCTTCTCTTCAGGGATTTTCATTGGATCAGTAACTATCACATCAATGAAAGCTGTCAATCTGCTGCGGGGTTGATCTAATCACTGCAACGTGTGGTTTGATTTGGTCCAAAGACATTCGTCAATAATTGCTGCCTGTATCCAGCTTTTCGATAAGCCAGCGTGGATCAAACTATTCTCGACTACTCAGTCTCTTCTTCTTCCTCTTCTCTAAACAGATGTACGAGATCGCTGTCTGGATGTAGTTGACATCGTAGTCTAGTGGCTCTCTATCTGGTTCTGGCTCCGGGATTGTAGTTCTGATATCCTCAGGGTGCTGCTCTAGAAAGCGGACCAGTTTAAGTATTTTACTTTTCGAATCTTCCCGCTTCAGGATGCACTCAAGCCAAGGTATTCGCAGATGTTCAGCTGGCTCTCTGAAGTGGAAAGCCGTTGTCTTGGGGCATAGAGTTGCGTAGTGAAGAGGCGTGCCTATGGCCAAACATGAGCATTTATCACTGGGGATTGATTTGAACCTATGAAGGTTCGCCGGAAATGGACCCTGGCCCGTTACGAACATTATCATCTCACGTGACCATTTATGGTTCCGAGGCATTACATGTCGCAGGATGCTATGAGTTGATCGACCGGGCTCTGTGTTGTCATCCCACCTCTGTTGCCATTTATTCATTAGATCCTTCCATATGATTGCTTTGGCGTGTGATGCGGGAAGCAGCAGATCACCTGTAATGATTCCGCCTTCGGTAGCTTCCTTCACCGTGGTATCCGCCAATTCATTACCTTATTGGCCTATATGTGCTATTACCCAAGAGAGGCTTATTCTGGTGTGATTGCAGAGAAGCATTCTTATTGTTCTAGCCATTTCATGACTAGACTGAGGATTAGAGACCGCCAGTATGCTGGAGCGACTGTCAGATCTAATTAGGGCAGCTTTTTGATGTAAAAAAGCATCTAAGACTGCGTTGTAGATGGCGAAATGTTCAGCCAGAAACACTGAGTTATCGTCCTTTAGCTTGACCGACCATCGGGCTATTACTTGTTTACCTTTAGTCTTAGCGTATGCAGACTTTGATCCATCCGTGTAGTATATAAGTGTGGATGACTGAAGCAGCTCACCTTCGTTTTCTGGTACGCCAAAACGTATTTGGCTATTCCGCAGCCCGACTGACGGGTGGGATGACCAACCCTTTATTTTGCGTTCATATGCATGAGGATCCAATGTATTTTTCGTCGTTGAGACTGTCTTGCGGAGCTGGAGTAGGCGAGCCGACTTAGCTAGAAACTCCATTTTCAGGCTCAACGGAGGGAGGCCCAAGATAGTCTGGAGAGCATTTGTCGGGGTTGTACTATAAGCTCCTGAGGTGTACAACAGGTATCCTCTCTGAATTGAGTTCAGTCTGTTTGAAAGCTGTACCTGAGGCGATGCACACCAGATTGATGCACCGTAAGCCATAGTTCTCTCTGCCATCGTCAAATAGAGTATTCTGCGCATTTCTTGATTAATGCCCCACTTTTCTCCGGCCATAAGTCGCATCTTCTGCAGGGTAACAGCAACTTTATCCTTCATTTTCTGGATATGGGACTCCCATTTGAGATCTTGGCTAATGGAAACTCCTAGATACTGCAATACTGTAGTTCTTTTTATTGTCTTTCCCATCATCCAAATCGATGGGGGACGCTTCTTTGAGATCCAGAGAAATCTCGTTTTGCTCGCAGACAGGCAAAGGCTATGGGATGATGACCAACTTGTGGTGGATTGGAGCGCCTTTTCCGCTAGCTCTGCAGTTCCTTTGATCGTCGGGTGAGACGCAATAACAAGTATATCATCGGCAAAGGCCTGGACACGGATATTGGCTGTCCACTCCATTTTCAACAGCTCATCGAGAACTAGATTCCATAAAAGAGGACCCGAGCACAACCCTTGTGGTGCTCCCTTTTGCAGATATTTAGTAGTCGATCCCGCGTCTGTCACAATCGCAGCTTGTCGATCGTGCAGAATGTCACACAAAATTACCTTGAGCACGGATGCTGGCAAATAAGAATACAGTGGAACTTCGGTTAACGAGCTTAATTCATTCCGCGAACGTGCTCGTGATACGAACCAAACTTTTCCATAGGGAATAATGTAAACGTGCATAATTCGTTATACTATCATTCTTTCCCATGAAAATGACTAATAAAAACGTCATTCATTCAATAATTCAGCACAATAATAATATAATTAATAATACAATAAAATAATACCATAAATGAATATACATACGATAATGTTTACAAATTAACCTACTCTAAACTAAAATAAAGGGCTACTGTGAAATCGCACTTCGTTGGACAGGTTGTTCGCACTGCTACAGCTTTATTTCGGGTGGTTCTCTTCTACAAAGTTTTGCACGGAATTCCACGTTCAGCACATCTCTTAATCTCATTTGAAGAGAGAGTGAGGAACTTCTCATTTCTCTGTTCGTCTTTCTCAAACGAGATCATAATAACAGGGGTGCAAACGCCCCTCATCCATTTTGGAGCAGAAATTTTGATAATGGAGCAGAACTAAAAACTAACTATATCTGCAATATAAGGAGCAATTTTTCTGCCAAAAGTTTTGCTATAAATGATTGGAACGAATAATTCTAAATAAATATCCTTCAAAAATTAGAGTCCATTTAGATTTTTTCTGAAGTATCTTATCTGTCACAACTTGCATTACTAAAAAAATGCATTACTGAAATGATGCAGATATGACGAATAAAAATTATTAGACTCTCTTCAAATTAAACACCATGCATACTGAAAACCTAGGCAACAAGAATTTCAGCTGCTTGAAAACCAAAATCTTATTCATCCTGATATAGCAAAAAAAAAAAGTGCGTGCAGAATATAATAAGGGTTTCCGTGAAAAAGGTTAGCTTCTCACAGACTTTAAAGAAATGACTAAATTCAAAAGTGAAATGCAAAAAAACGAGAAAAATATTTAAAAAAAAAATTATTTACTTAAACAATTTCTCAACCTAAATATAGCATGTTAATAGATTAAATTTAAATTAAATAGTAAAGTTAATAGATTAAAATTAAATTTTTTTTCTGTTTTCTCAGCCTGAAGCCTCTTACAATATTTTCTATACGAATCACGAGTAGCTTTCAGAAGTTCAACATCTCAATGACAATTTTTTTCAAATTTTTCATGCCCTTAAACATAAGATTTTGTGTCTTATTCCATTAAAGCAATGGATGAACAGATTTTTCATTGTTCAGACTTTTGTTAACACTGAACTCTTTGCAGACTGGCGAAAAAATTTAATGATTTAGAAATAATTTCCGTACCGGCCAAAAATACCGGAAATAGAATAATTTTCGGAGCGGTGAAAAATAAATACGTGGGAGAAATGATTTGCGAATCGGCAAAAAAGTACCGTAAATAAAAATTTTCGGGCCCGCAAAAAATACCGTGAATAAAATGAATTTTCGGACCCGCAAAAAATACCGTAAATAGAAAGAATAATTTTCGGACCCGCAAAAAATACCGTAAATAGAAAGAATAATTTTAGGACCCGCAAAAAATACCGTAAATAGAAAGAATAGTTTTCGGACCGGCAAAAAATACCGAAAATAGAATAATTTTCGGAGCGGTGAAAAATAAATGAATGGGAGAAATGATATGCGAACCAGAAAAAAATGCCGTAGATAAAATAATCTTTTAGTCGGCAATAAAAAAAACCGTAAGTAAAAAAAAAACAATTTTCTGGCCGGCGAAAAATAAATGAGTAGGTGAAATAACCCTGACCTGCTGAAAGACAAATATAAAATCCAAAATAGAGACGGTGTACAAAATATATAAAAATTATGTAGCGGTTATATGAATTGGACGAAATATTTCGCGGACCGGTAGGAATTTTCTACGGACCAGCGGTTGTGTGTGTGTGAGGATGATTGGTTTTTGCGCGATTACTGATCTGGATTGATTTTCCTTTTTTTCCTACAGATATCGTGCACCTGGATAACACTTACAGCTGGATGAGCCCGAAGCAAGTTCTTTACAAAATCGAATTGATTCCGCCGAGCGAACAATTCGAAAGCATCGATGAAAAGCTCATCGAATCGATAAAAAATCTCTGAGAGAGAGAGATTCCTACTTTGGCAAGTCAAATGTACCGTGACTGATGCTGGAAATCGTCACCGCAACCGTTTCCGCTGTTATTCAAAACTAATATTTAAGTCATCCATATACCAGCAGCTTGAACTATAGAATGAACTCGTTCGATTTCTGGACAAGTTTTTGAAGCTTGAAGCATAAAATCCTATGATGAAAATGTTTGAAGCTTTCGGCAATAATCAGATGATTTTTAGATGCAACACCTACAGCAGAAGAGTTATCTTAGCCTTAATCCTATTAAGTTATAGCATATATTATAAATTCAAACAATTTTTTTTTCAAATTCAGTTATTATCGCCTATATTTTGAATTTTGCAACATTAAATGCCGAGTTATTTAACACTTACAACACATAGGATGTTGAGCTCTAAAAGTTACAGCTGAAAACGATATGATGAAAACTTTTTTTGAAGTCTACAGCGAAGAATCCTAAGATTTTTAAATTCAAAGTGTACAGCAGTGAAATATTTCAGCAGTTGCAGCAGGAAATCCTTCTAAGAAAATTTTCAAATTTTACAGCAGTAAAACTCCTATCCTGAAGTCATATAGTGAAAATTTTCAAATCTTACAGCAAAAAGTCATATCGTCGAAAATTTCAGAGCTTTCAACAGGAAATCCTATCGAAAAAATTTTCAGCGCTTACAGCACTAAAACTCACATCATGAAAGTTTTCGAAGCGTACAGCAGAAAATAAAGTAATGAGAAATTTCGGAACTTGCAACAGAAAATACTACAATTGATAAAAAATTGAAAACAGTTGTAAACCCAGAGATGAAAAATTGCAGAGCTTACAGAAGAAAATCCTATTGTAAAAATTTCCAAAACTTACAGCAGAAAATCATACCATAAAATTTTTCAAAGCTTACAGCAGAAAATTTCATCGTGAAAATTTTCATAAATTACAACTAAAAATCCTATCGTGAAAATTTTCGGAGCTTACAGCAGAAAATTCATTGAGGAAAATTCATTGATTTCAAGAGCTTGCAGATTTGATCCTATGAAATTGAGTTATTCAAGGCTTTCAGCGCAGAATCCCATAATATTCAGTTTCAAAACATAACGGAAAAAGTCCCATGATAAAAAATTCCAGAGCTTACAAACTTATTCCTATGAATTTATTCAAATGTTATATAGCATAGAATCTAGTGGTAAAAACTTATTTGAAAGTAACTTTTTTACCAGAGAATCCTATGATAAAAATTTTCAGAGAGCTCATAGCTTTAATCCTATGAAGTTGAGTTTTAAAGCTTGCAGCAGAGAACCTTTTACAATGTTGAGCTACAGAACTTATAGCATGAAGGCTTACGATGAAAATTTTCAATGCTTACAGCAGAATCCTTTGATGTTGAATTTTGAAGCTTACAGCAGAGAATCTCAAAATGAAATTTTAAGGCTTACAGTACAAAATCTTCAGATGAATTTTCAAATTTACAGCTTCAGTACAATAAAGCTCAGTTATCAATAGCATATAGTGGAAAAATCGAAAAATAATGAGCTTTGAATCTTGCAGCAGAGTCTCATTTAACGAAATACATTGAAGCTCACAGCATCCTGCAATTTAAAAATTTTTAACCTTGAAGAAAAACAAATGCAAAAATTCTATAATATCTTATTTAGGAACATTTCTTGTATAGTGCATGAAGTTAGAAAAAAAGAAGCAATTGCTGCTTCAGTCTCATTTCTAAATAGTGTGTACTCACATGTCGTAAAATATACGTATGCATTCCTAAAAGCCGAATGATTATACATTTTCTGTAGGAGCAGAGATCTCGATGTAACATGTATGCCTATATCATGATTATAACCAAATACCTAAACCATGATACTAATAAAACACATTTATGATAACATCAATGTCTAATTAATTCGGGTGCACAACCTCTGCCTCGCAGGCCAAATGCGGCCTGTCAAGTGGTTCCATCTGGCCCGTGAAAGGTCTTCTGGTAGAAAAGCATCAATACATACAATACGATATAAGTAAATACATAGGCAGACCATATTTACTTCATAAAAATACAGAATTCATGCAATATATCACCAAAAATTGTCAGAGGCAAGTAAAGTTTCCAATTACTGCCAAAAAAGTTGTTTGAGAAAAAGGGAAAGTTGCCAATTATAGCAAAAAATTGGCAAATTTAAGTAAAGTTGTCAATTACAGCCACAAGATTGTCGAAAGCAAATAAAGTTGATAATTACAGAAAAAAAAGTTGAATACAAAAACAATATATGTGTGTTTATCAATATATATATATAATGTGTTTATCGCACATATTTCTTTTTTTAAAGAAATACAAGTAAATTTGTATTTAAATAAAAAATAAAACATAAAAAAATTCAATTTTTTGAAGAAAAAAATTGTCAAAGGAAAGTAACTCACCAAAAAAGTATGTTTGACAAATATGTGGAATGAAAAAAAACCCAATTTATACAACTTTTATGAATTTATATAATTAATGAGATTCACAATTACCATAACTTATAAGTCATGAAAGTAAACTCAATTCTTGATTTCAAAAACTAAACCAAGTCAGGTTGAAAACAAAGCATTTTATATAAAAATTCAGATAGCTAAAATTACGGGAATGCCTTGTAAAATACAGGTCATATGATCGCTCTACATGTACAAGTTTCTGGCCCGCGGACTGAAAAGGTTGTGCACCCCCTAGTCTAATTAGTTCTACTGAAGTTCGAGCAATAACTTGAAACTAAGAAACTCAATGTGAAATTCTGTAAAACATTTTATTGGAAACAAAGCAAAATTTTCCACTAACAAGCAGCGAAAAAAAAGAAGCCTTTGAACATACATTAACACTATGCGCTTTCACAAGCCATCAAACGCATGTTAAGCTACAATATACCTTTGCAATTGGTTTAATTTGGTACGACTATCACGATTTTCTTATTTTTAGTTCATTAACGATTGCCAGACGCTAAAATGGTGCCATAAAAAAAAACAATTACAAAAATTGAAGCTTTTTTTTTAGAAAAAAAATATTTACATGAGTATATGTTGTCACGCAATGTTGTTTGATTTTCTATAGAAATGCATAGTTTCTTGAGGACGCGATTGAAAAACATTCCGAATTGGGTCGCACTGAAGGAAAATCCTTCCACATTTTTTCTCGATAATTCTATCGAATTTCATTGATCTTAATGGCAGTCAAATGCATACATATAATGAAATTATACTGCCGACAAGATCCATGAAGAACTTTTCTACCATAGTCGAACCAATATCACCAAAACCATATCAATTGCTACTTCCACCTATTCATCGACTGATGGAGATGAACTTGCCAAATGGTTCGTAATGAAATTATATAGCTTAAAATGCTATCTCTGTAAAGATATCAGTGAGGAGGAGCTTGGAGCAAAAGACGTTTCTCCTCTACCCTTTAGGCATTTGATAAAACATTTCATTCCTGTAATGAATGACAAATTTGACAGTGAAAAAAAGATTGTTTAGTAAAGAAAATAATAAATGCAAGTTGAAACGCATGCTATTTGGTTCAGGGACCTATCATCACAGGATCGATCTTTCGAGGGGCACAAAAGGCTTGGGGTGCGAGGCACAAAAATCTCCTTCTCAAGAAATCGAGTTTCCTCCCTTTAAAAAACATTAAAATTAACTGGGAAATTGGTTAATGTAGCATATAAAGGGCATTTTCTATTGATATTTTAATTTTTTCATCGAAATATAATTTTTTTTCTCCAAATCTTTTGGTCGGTTTGGGGGGGGGGGGGGGGAGACATGGGCGCCGTGCCTCCTTCCCTGCATACACCTCTGCCTGTATATAAGTTTTGTCTAAGAAATTACTATAAAAAATTTCTTCCATACATATAAGCTTATTCCCTTTTCTTTCTTCCCTTACATATATATCCATCTTCAGGAAATGACTGGCATATATTACAACCAAGATATATAATTTAACGCAATCTCAATCACTTGTAATAATTTGTAAGGAGTATTTTTCGTGTTATTCCGAATGTTCCGAATTTTTTCGTGCATACACCTCTGCCTGTATATAAGTTTTGTCTAAGAAATTACTATAAAAAATTTCTTCCATACATATAAGCTTATTCCCTTTTCTTTCTTCCCTTACATATATATCCATCTTCAGGAAATGACTGGCATATATTACAACCAAGATATATAATTTAACGCAATCTCAATCACTTGTAATAATTTGTAAGGAGTATTTTTCGTGTTATTCCGCTAATTTTCTGTCTCTTCAGTCATCCTAGTGCTATTATGACTATCCTGTTCAATTGAAATTTGTATATACATAAAAGTGTTATGGTTAATTTATATTGGTCAATGGGAAAAGAAGGAATGTAGCAATAATGTCAACACAATAGAGAAAATACAAATAAAAATTCGGACAAAAAACAAAACTCTAGTGCTCCTGTGGCTAATGTTAATGAAAAGTTCAAAATACACATTGTAATGCTATAATATCATCTTCAGCATAATCTCTTGTCCAGACCAAACCACAAGGATTTCTTTAGTATGACACTTATAACTTACTAATAAAATGATTTTTTTTTTCAGTCTCGTATCCCGAGACTAGCGGCCATGAATTAAATCATTAGCAGTGGAATCTTGTAAACAAAAAAAAACACCAAATTCAATAATTGATGAGCAACGTTCTATATAACTTCGATTACAATGAGCAATCAAAGAAAAAAACTAGATACACATTCTGAGATCAATAAGCATATACATGAACTGTTGACCATTAGATGCAGATCCAAACAACACATAAGTAACACATTACAACGTTATTTTGGACAATTAATAATTAAAATAATAAATGGCACGAGGCCACACAGACTAACACTCGCATACAATGACTATTTCACAGCTGTTGCAGATATAAATACATACACAAAAATGCAAGAATATTCTCACCATTGAATGCAACTGATCTTATCATCTTGCTAGAGAAGCAGAACTACAGAACGTAAAAAAGAAAGACAAACAGACTGTCAGTTTCTTAGCAACACCAAAGAATATTTGGCACAATTCTGTTCTTCCTGAAACATTAAAATCCTAAAATAACGATAGGAACTACCAACGTTAACTTAAGGAATGCATCGCTATCTATACAACTGATGGTCCAAAACAATGAATGATCATCAAGTGTATCTCATTCCAAAGGAAGATAATAATTTTACATACAAATTTCTGAAGGAGTAATATGGCTGATTCTAACAGTATCATAGATATATTGACTGGTAATAAACAAATTAGTCAATGAATCAAATCATGGAAGTCATACAAAGTAATAAAACGCAATGGTAAGTATAATTTTTTGATGAGTTTGATGGACACAAAACATAGTTTTGGTATATGCCAAGCACACCACAGTAGTCAACATATACCGGGTAAACGCCTAAGTTCCTTGGCTGCAAATTACTGGCAAACCATTGAATCTACAGACATACTCCCGATTAGAAAAAGTATTCAAATACTTGTAGACTTCAGATACATCACTACAAGGGAATTGTATAGTTATCAAAATAAACGCAAAGAATTATTTGGTCACCTTGTCATATAGAAAATCAAATCAGAAAGTTGTTGCCCCCATCTCTTGCCTGACGCCAACAAAAAAATCCACGTTTGTAAGTGCAATACTCGCTGAGATATTTGGATTCAAAAATCGCTGGAAATTAAAGTAAGAACCACAAAAAACTAACAAACAATCTCATTCTATATATGCTTCTTTCCCTACCTCATTTTCAACAATTTTGTAGTTGGTTCAACTGCATCACAATTCATTGCAGTTGGCTTAAACCACTCTGTGTTCATATTAGTCCTACAACCGAAAAGCTTAATGATCTCTCAGGGGTTGTTTACAAAACCCTCTGAGTTCACATTCTCAGCACTGCTCTGAATCAACAGATTCTATAGCACAAAGCCTCCACGCGAAGCTTTCACATCACTGAAGTCATCCATTTCACTTGTAACATTGGATATAGCAGTCCAATGTATGGGAAAACTTTACCTTTATGGTTTGCCAGCAATTTGCGCTGAAAGGTTTTAGGCATTCACCCTGTATAGCTGTCAAAATGAAAGAAAAACTATGCCTTATATATGTATGCCGTATTTATATTATACGGCAGATAGCTTCCTCAAAATATATAATATATATAATGTCCTTTTCTGTCTTTTATTTTCATTCAACATTGTAGGAGGTAAAATAAAATTTTACGCTGATAGCTGAAATTTTTTGGACTGTTTTGTTATAGTCTTCTTGTATTCTTCCTTAATGTTTCATCTACTGCTATATTCAATGACTGTGGATAGACCTCTCCACAGTCTATGCCAGTATTTCCCAAAGTAGACAATATCGCCCCTTGTTGGGCAATGGTTGTCCAAAGGGCGATAGAAGTTACAGGTATAACATAGGATCCTATGGGTTCGCTTGAGTTCGAGGTGGCGTGGGAAAAAAAATTTCTGAAGAAGGGGGTGATGAAACAAAAAGTTTGGGAAACTGTTCTACGCCCTCAAGTTCATGTGATGTATCTGAAGAAGCAGTAGGTGAAAGCTTGACAATAATTTAAAAAAAAAAAAAACCAAGAGACCATAGCCAGTGTCAAAATTCAGACAGCTTCCTGTTAAGTTCAGAAAACTGGTCTGGTTATTAAAGTGACACATGTGATCAGGGTTCTCCCCTAAAGTGGGCTCCATGTGATCACAGATACGATCAATTTCTAAAATTTTTGTTAAATAACTTAAATCTCACCACTGCACAAAAGGTAAACAGTGCCAAACATTACAGCTATCCATCAGATGCTAGCTGTGAAAGCATATTCCATTGGTCTTCAACTTGGGGCCCCCTCAAAGAAGTTTTTGGTTCGATGATCTGTGTATTGGTCTATTTTTCTTCCTTTTTTTCTTTCCCTCTTCTGCTCAGGAATCATCACACCCTTACATTTCAGAACCCCCTACTGCCATATTATTTATCCTCCTCCTCTTTTACTATGTGCGGACATTTCTTCCTCCAACCCTATGCATTTTTTCTTCCTAGTCACAATTCTCATACTGTTTACCTCTTCGCTCCACTATTGCATAGTTGCAAAATATATAGAAATGCTGAAGAAAAAAAACTCAATGGAAAATGTAGTAACTTTAAATTTACTTTCAGGAAACATTTCGGAACTAATTATAGAAATAACTTCATTAGGGCTCCCACTCGAAAAATTAGAAAAAGTAGGATGGGAGACCCCCCCCCCCCTAAGACAACATAATCAAAAAATATTAGTTTCCCATTTTTTTACATTATAATTTTTTCCATAGCACTGTCTCAGTATCTTATAAAATTGACTCGAACCAAAGCAAAATGACAGAAATGACTCAATAATGAAAATAATTTTGGGCCAAAACAGCATACTAACAACCCCAGAGAATTCTTTTCTGTGTCTCCTCGCTATTACATTTTTTTTTTCGAGAAGTCTTCCAAAGTTCAGGAGTCTCTCAATTTAGTTCCTCGATGCACAGCAAATTATGAAGACGTGCAAGTTTTTTTAAGAATGACACTTCTTTGAGACCACTTTCAAAAGCACAGTGCAAAATGTTAAATTACAAGGTCCAATGTAAATAAGGCATGATGAACCGGATGGTTTACTGTATTATCCATCCTTTTTTTTAAAGGGATCTGTTTACATTTTACTGTTCAATGCCAGTGTAATCATTTTTTAAAAATAAAACACTTTCATTCCTACCTCTTTGCTGAGCATTGTAAATATTGTTTGTGTCTCAGCATACCCTAAAACAGGGGTTCTCAACCATTGCACCTCCTAAGGAATCCGTGGCAACTCGGGGAAAATAATACAACTCAGTAAATTTGATAGATAAATAAATAAAAGAGGCCTACAATGTTCTGCCATAAAAATTACGTACAGAAAACAGCTCCTCAAGACAAACAGGGCTCCATCATAGAAATTATATACTGGATAGTGCTTTGCGAGTCAAAAAAAGGTTGAGAACCGCTGCCCTACAAGCACAGAAGACAACTGAATGCTATTAGGTAGCATATATTGTTTGGAAATATTCAATGATTCCCTTTATATTTAAAAAAAGTTGCACAAATTTTGTTGACAATATTTGGTAAAAAAAGTAGGACAAAACCTAGAAAGTAGAACAAAAGTAGGAAATTTTACTGAAAAGTGGGAGCCCTCCTTCGTAATTAATAAAAGAAATAATTTTAGAGTGACTGAAAGAAATATTTTCAGAATTAATAAAGATTCATATTTAATAGCAGAAGTTTCAGAAATGAAGAAAATTACTATTTAATTGTAAAAAAAAATATTCTAAGATAAATGAAAATTCTTATTTCATAAAAATGTATCCTAAAAATACATAAAATTTCCAAATAATATATATAGCCAATAATATATTATTCCAAATAATAATATATAATAGCCCTTGTTTGACTCAGAGCCCTGGGCTTCGTTGGGTCCACCTGTTAAGATGCTGCAGAATATATATACTGCCGTATGACTTGCTGGCTCTTGGGCTTCATGGAATTTTTTTGGCCAGCAATGTCTGAATGGTTAAAGACCCCTGGCCTATGCCTATGTAAAGTTCTATAACATTTCATTTCCTAACATTAACAGCTCAAAAATCAACTAAACAAACTGTAAAACAACTGTAGGTACATTAGAAACAAATCAATCTACCGGAAGCCTGTCTTTCATGATAGTTTTGAGCAAAACCCATGTATAATGTTTGAATTATTTAACACTAAGCATCTTTATATCACTCTCTGTAAACATAACATACATAGATTAACAGACAAGTAAAGGTAAAAAATACCTAAAAACAGACTTCAAACGAGACTAGTTTGTTAAGGAAAACACACAGACACTTCAGAACCATTCACCAGTAAAAACCATTTGAATTCCACTGTACTTAGTGCTATTACTTAACTTTTCAAAATAAACAAAGCACATAAAATTCTCAAACAAGTACACACCAATCTCAAGTTAAGGTTAGTTATGACAATCATTGGTGTGTTCTGCAAACGTATAAAATTTTTGAGTGAAATGTAAAAGTATAAATGATGCTCGTAATGATTTAGAAATCATTTAATATCAATTCAAGGAATTGTCACCGGGATCTGCAAAGTTGATCCAACCCACACGGGTAAAGGGCTTGCATCCCAGAAGGGACAGAGCCCAGGTCATGTCTGGTTTGACAGGATCTGCAAAAAGTTGAAAATATACTCGATTACAATTTTTTATTTCTTTATTTTAGTGTAACAGTCTTTCCTAGGAGATGTCTGTTGATTCTGTTAGTTCTCACAACACAAGAAGTTTTGTACTAGTTTTTAACCTTATCTTTACATACATACACACTTGTGCACATACATACACTCTCTAGCTGTATCGCCTAACATTATGTGGAAAAATTAAAGAAGCGACTCACAAATATATACACACATAAATACAAACTCGGATGAAATCAAAATAAATGCCCCATGGTGGTTACGCAGTTGATAAGACGAATACAATATATCAAAATGACTAATCATTGGAAAGAAAAAAAAACCAGAATCATCTGTTGATTAAATAGTTCCCAATGTTCATTTCTGGGTACTGAACATAAATAATTAATTTCAATCCAACGTTAGCATTTATACAAAGAAAATCAAATGCACCAGTATACAGTGTTTCTGATGATATTCTCACCAAAATCTGCAGTTGATCTGCCAATTTGAAAACTTCATGGAGATCAATTCGATTCAAAACTTTCATTAAAAAAAACAAGTATGCGTCATAAAAAGTTTCATTGAAAATATATAGTTGACTAGATATATACACAATATTCATTTAAATCAATGATCGATTAAATTGGGGCATGTCTTGAAATGAACACTGGGAACTGTCATTCTCATGCAAGAATCCAATATTACAAAAACTTGGATAGATTATTCTACAATTTGAAAAAGATCAGTCTTTCGATTTCAAGTAAAGGGAATGAGATTGGAAAAATTCATATAAAATAAGAATTCTCTATATTCTGCTATAAACTTCGATTCGTTCGTATAAAAAGAAAACTGGAAATTTATTCGCTATGACTTGAGTGATGCTCATCTGAAGAAGATAATTCATCGATTCTTGCCAGCGGCGCTCTTTTGATCTGAGAAAAGAAAAACAAAAAGATAACACTTGTTCTGGAAAGTTTTCTTAATAAGATGATAGAAATACAAAGAAAAATAAAACAAATATATAGTGGATCCTGATTATAACACTTTCCAAAAAACTGTCATGAAAACATGTTGTAAATGGGAAATCTCAATGATAAGCTTTAATAAGTGAGAAAGCTTTACAGGGCAGTAAATTTAAGAAAAGGGTGGCTGGGAAAATTAGTAGAATGGAGTGAAAGGCTGCAAATCCAATAATCCACCTTTGCCTAGTGAGTGACCAAGAGAGTTTGAAAACATGTGAGAGAGCGGAAGAGTGCAAGCACGTCAAAGCGCAAAAGAGTGACCTAGAGCAGTGGTTCTCAACAGGGTGCCATATGTGGCCTAGGATATTGCAGGGGGAGCCACAGATAAAAATCAGGCAAAGGGGGAGCCACAGATAAAAATCAGGCAAAGGGGGAGCCACAGATAAAAATCAGGCAAAGGGGGAGCCACAGCTGCTGAGGCTGGGGGCCAGGAAGGAATTTTGTGAAAAGAGTGACAAAAAAATTTAATTTCAAACAAAATGCATAGAATATTTTTTATAATTGTTGCCTTACATGCCAATAAATACAAAAAAATTGCTTCAAATAATTAACAGATGCATATGTTACTGTCAAAACTCAAAGTGCGGCCACTTTGTGAATTGGCCAAGAGTTTTGGCCAAAGCCTGATTTTCAAAAATGATTCGGACACTGGTTGGCCAATTCGTGAAGTGGCTGGATATCCCTAGCCAAAGTTTGATGTGCTGATGTAAGATAATTCGTTAGGCGCCAAATCCATTTGTTACATCGCCAATGAATATGTGATACATGGCTATATATAACAGCTGTATTGGATTAGCTACATGTGATGAGAGAGAGAGAAAAGAGAAACAACTATAAAAATAATAAATTATATAAACACAGTTATCTGTCAAATTTTAAAGAAAAAACAAATGATTACTGTATCGTGAGTGTGGTTTAATGGGTTGCCGTAGCTAACGTGGATATAATTACCATAAAAGAATATGTCAATTTGGTGATGGCCAGGATGTTATCAGAATTTGGCAAGGGCTTTCTGGCCACTTCTAGAACTGTCTGGCCAAAGCCAGAAATTCGAACAATGACCGGTTTAATTTACAACGAAATTGGTCAATTCATGAACTGGCCAATTTTGGGTTTTGGTAATAATGCATATAATTAAAATGAAGATTTTATTAATAATTTGAATTCCCATTCAACAAAGTAAATAGGAGTGCAATGAGTGCAGATTTGCTATTAAAATAATCACATTACATATAAGAAAACTTACGAAGTCATGAATCCTTAAGTGAGAGTTGAAATAGAAGAAAATTGATAAAATTATTAAATTCATTGAATTGAATACATTCACTGCAAAAGAATGTGTTGACAAAGTTGATATGACATTTCAATACTAAATACAATCATTTCTAAAGTCTTCTAATCAAAATAATTAGATAGGTCACAATTTTTTTTTCTTTTTGTACTTGTAAAAACTTTTTCTTTTTGTCTTTGTTTTGAGCAAAAACCTGGTAATTTTTGTTATGCAACTGCAATTGAAGAGCTTCTTCTCAAAAGAGAACATTCCCATGATTCTTCCTATAGGGGGAATGCCCCCTTTTTGAAAATAAGCTCAACTGAACTTGAATGTTTTGAAATGCATCCTGAAATTTATGTTTTTTTTAGTTATCAGAAATTCTAGTAAATAGAATGATTCTAATAAGATGCTAAAATTATTTTGAAGTGTTTAAAATTCAAGTTAAAGAAGTTTGACTGAATATTAGTTGAGCTAAATTCAGAAAAATTGAGGACCATGTCACGATCGCGATTTCCCTCGTCTTAACATATTCTCTCTCATTCTAAAAATTTCACTTCATACCAGGGTTTAAGCTACGGTCGCATTTTTCGCAAAATGCGATAGAAAATCGTAGAATGCGAAAGATGTAGTAGCCACTTTTGCAAAAATGTGTACAGGAGGTACGAAAGGAGTAGACATCCAACCATCAATCATTACATTAGCATTGTAGCATTTTGCTAAAGCTTTTCCCTCTTTTTTGCTTTTTTGCGAAAGGAATTTTTAATCCAGCTTAAACCTTGCTTCATACATATACACTGCTGGCCACCGTAAATGCAACACCCTGAAGGAAGCATGCAAATAATATGAAATTTACAACATGCATTAGCGGAGGTGAGATATGCAAATGATTAGAATTTCAGCGCAGACGCACATCACGCGCGCCTGTGGCGCCACTTCAAAGCGCTATTTAAGGCTTGGAGATTTCGACGATTTGAAGTACGGCAATTGTGTTTTTCTTGTGGTTTTTTCAAAAAAATTATCAATTATGCCTCGTAGAAAACAGCGATCATCTTTTGATCAAGTATCCGAGTTCGACAGAGGAAGGATAGTGGCCTACCGAGATTGTGGATTATCTTTCAGGGAAATCGGTAGTCGTGTTAGACGAAACCAAACAACTGTAATGCGGATATGTGATCGTTGGATGCAGGAGGGTACGACGGACCGACGTGTTCGATCGCATCCACCTCAGTGCACCACTTCACGTGATGACAGGCGTATTGTGCGTATGGCAATAACGGATCGCTCAGCCACATCACGAACCATAGCACAGCACATTCAGTCTGTACCGCATCATCCAGTGTCTGAGCATACCATTCGACGCCGTTTACAGCAGAGTGGTCTGTCCGCAAGACGTCCATTGCTTCGTCTACCCTTGATGCAGAACCACAGACGTCTCCGCCGCCAATGGTGCGATGAAAGAAGGATGTGGACGGCACAATGGAATGAAATTGTCTTTACTGACGAGTCACGCTTCTGTCTGCAACACCACGATGGTCGGATTCGAGTCTGGAGACACAGTGGAGAGAGGATGCTGAACAGCTGCGTTATGCACCGCCACACTGGTCCTGAACCGGGTATTATGGTATGGGGCGGTATTGGATATCACTCTCGTACTCCTCTAGTACGCATTGCCGGTACTTTAAAAAGCCAGCGCTACATGTCCGAGGTGTTGGAGCCAGTTGTCCTTCCTTACATTCAGGGCTTGCCCACAGCCATATTTCAACAGGATAATGCGCGACCACACGTGGCAAGCATTGTCCATAGGTTCTTCGTCAATCGCCAGATTGAATTGCTTCCCTGGCCAGCTCGCTCTCCGGATCTTTCGCCGATAGAAAACATGTGGTCCGTGGTTGCTCAACGATTGACCCAGATTACATCCCCAGCTGCCACACCAGATCAACTTTGGCAACGCGTGGAAGCTGCTTGGTCTGCTGTACCCCAAGAACACATCCAAAGTCTCTTTGAATCAATGCCGAGGCGTGTGGCAGCGGTGATCTCCAACAATGGTGGCTACTCTGGCTACTGATTTTGGCAGGAACCACACTTCACAGAAGTCTATAAATTTAATCATTTGATGCTTGGTCAACATGTTATCTACGAAATAAATATTGTTGCGATATCTCTTGTCTTTCTTGGTGTTGCAATTTGGGTGGCCAGCAGTGTATTAATCAGAAGATAACATGCTCTGGATTCTTTCTCTGGCTTAGGAATCCTACAATGCACTCATTTCAGTATAACAAGTACGTAAAACTTTTCTATGGCTCAGTTCATCTCAATCATTGCTCACATGACAAAAGATGTCACGCCATGCACACACGTGCCTTTTGATTTTTTTAAATCTTGTTTGAACCAATGAAAAACGCAGTTGGTTGTCTATATCTTGCCATTGTACTCAACCAATGAGAAAGGTTTTCATTGAACAAGATATAGCTCTCTTGTGCACTTGGCCTGAAATGCACAGCTTAGAAGGAATGAATGGAAAAAACGAAGAAATTCTTCTGAGTTTTGCAGGACTAGAAAGGGTGCTTGCCTTTCGACATATTTACACAGTTCATCAGGCATGTCGCTGCCACGATTAGGAAGTTTCTTCCGAGTTAGAAAAAACCCTGGATAAAACAGCAGGCAAAAAATAGGTTTCTTGCACCGAATGTGGAAGAAATGGAAGAAATTGATTTCTAAAAAATTACATTTCACACTCAATGTGATAAGCTTAATTTACTGCTGTCGCAAGGGGATTTTATTAACTATAATGTTAATATAGTATCAATTTTGAAAGGTTTTACTACTTGTATATTTAAAATCCTTTATTTATTTATGAACTTCGAAAAAATTACTTTTATTGACAAGAAATATAACCATTTTAAAATTAATTATTCACTTTCATCAGTTTAATGCAACATGATGTAACAAAACCTTTTTTTTGTTATGAAAGCTAATACGCTGTTCCAAAGTTGAGTGGGTGAATCCAAAAAAACCTGTGTAAAATTCTTTTTAAACGTACTGAATTTACAGGACAACTTAGGAGAATTTCAACACAATCACAACTTTCTGGGAAATTCAGATATTTAAACACATACTTTCTTACCATAATACCATATTAAAACTTGAATGGTATGACTGAAATTTTACACTTGCAGTTTAAACAAAATTACAATTTTATATACTTTCCCACAGTTCCTGTTCAGAATTAAATCTTTCACCCTAATATTCAGGATCCATAAGGCATGCGAAAAAATTATAGGGAATAGAAGGAAATAATGATGGGAATAGGATAATAGGGAATTGAAAAAAAATGATAAGAATAGTCTTTTCATATCTTAATTTTATGACTTAAATTTTTTTTACTTTTTACCCGTAGATATATCTCTCAATTATTTTTCCTTTTCAAAATCCTTCATGGCCATTTTCATTCGACACTTCGAATTTTCTAACACCAGCTTCATACTTTACAAAAACAATTAACCATTCACAAAAATTGAAACCCATCTTTGCATACACAGATTGTTTTAAATTCAGTTTTTTTTCCTCGAACAATAACCGACTGGAACAACCTCCTGTCAAACATTATTGATTCTACAACAGTTTCTGATTTCCTTCGTAACATCAATCGTCTTTCAAATTTCACCACCAGATTCCCTTGTATATGTCTTGACCACAAGCAATATTAAATAAATAAAATAAATAAAAATAAGGCATCAAGTCAGCATTTTGTAAGAAGCCCCATTCATTCGTGATAATAAGCAGCACTATTTGTACAATCTCTCTGTAGCTGATGTATCGAGTGGAATTTATGCAATTTAAAATTTCTAATTATGTCAAGTATGCTTCTATCTACTTTATGCAGATAGTGGCTTACAATGATGAAAAACTATTACAATTAAAAATGTTTCTAAGCATTTCAATTCGCTGTCATATCTGATGTCTCCCAGAAGCTTTGATCTTATTCCATAAGGAATGTCTGTCGATCATACTATGTTGATTCCTAAAATACTTTGTGCGTGCGTGTGTTTCATTCTTCTTTTTTCTGCGCCTATATTTTTAAAAATCAATTTATGAGAAGTACCTTGAAAACAGCCAAAACTTTGTTAATCAAGGCTCATGAGTCATGACAATCAAGGTCTTACTGTATTTAGACTTCATATCAAATAATACAATCAAATAATTTGACCCTAGCTCCATAAAAAATATGCAGTGCTAGCCAAAATTGTCTCCCTGATGCATGTTTTTAATATACTTAAAGGCTACATAGACCAGGACTTATAATTTAAAGCCAATTCTGAATAACTTTTCTTCAATAAAGATCCTGAGATTCAAAGCCATATCTGTATAAATGTAAATTAGTATATAATAATAATAATAATATTTATTATTATTATCATATATAATATAATATATAATAATAATAATAATAATAATAATAAATAACTACAAGTATCGCTCGCTATAGCGTGATTTTGAAAAGTCAATTTTAGAAATTGCAGCCATCCAAATTTGGTAGGTCTGTAGTTTGAAAATGGGCTCGCGAATTAGAGGTATGGCATATTTAAAATGACGAAATTCATTAGATTCATTAAAGTGGATTAGACAAATATAGAAATAATGCTCAAATGCATCTCACCAGATCTCACTCATGAGCATCTTTTGGTAACATATCACCAATGCCATCAGAATTTTAATCAAAAAAAAAAGATCCTAACAAATGTAGAATTGTCATATTTTCGACAGATATTTAAAATTCTCTAGCTTTGCTCCTAAAGTTTTTATAAAGAGACGAAGAATGCTTCTTGTCAGCTGAATCTCGACTTCCATTAAAAAGTTATCAACCTATTATATAAGTTTATTCACAAAAGAAAAGCATTCACATTCACTAGAATTAATCACAAATAGCAAAGACAGAAGTAAAGAGTATTAATTAGATTTCTTTATATAGCCTTAAATTGATGCGATTTATTTATAATTCTGAATTAATTCATTCAAAAAAAAATTACTTTGCTGCTGGAAAGTGGGTTTATTTTTTTTCTTACACTTTGAAGAAATCCCCATATCCCTATCTTGCCCATGTTAAAACTTGCCGAAAAATGTTAAATTCAACTCACTTTACGCAATTTCATCTTAGGGAATCAGTTTGTAAAATCAACTAATTGCGTAAAACGAGGGATGCCTGTACTCAGATGTGTGAGGCAGCAATAATTTCTCTGGTCAGTTCTATCTCACATGCAAAAACACAAATAAATGTATGCACATATTACACACAAATTTGTATACCTGAAGTCGAATAGTTCCATTCGTAGAGTGTGAGATGCTACTGTCACTTTCCCTATTATTTACAGCACTATCTGCTCCTAAAACATTAAATAACATCGAAAATGTGCTCAATTGATATCAAATGAATGGAGGAAAAAACATAAATAATTGAAAGATAACAATATATTTTTATAGCTGCCACAGACTTAATTTTTTTTATTTTTAAGGGGGAAAATATGCAGTAGAACTTTGAAAATAAGCAAAACAATAGAATGCAAGCACATTAACCATTAATAGTAAAATTTAAAAAAAAATAAAAATCTTGGGGCCTACCATCCCCCTTATGATTATAAAGAATAATCTGAGAGACAAGTGCCAGTTCTCTCGGATCGTTTCACGGATATTGGGAAAAAAGAACAGTGCGTCAATTCGTGAGAAGTATGCTTGAGACAACATGACATAAAGGAGGAAAATTTATGGAATTTTTTCCCTTCACAGGCACACATTCACTATATATATTTTTTTATTTTCAGTGGTGCTGTCACGGCACTCTTCCCATTTATTATTACTGTTATTTGAGCAGGATATCTTGTGTGGTTTATGCGTGTAATGAGTAAGTGTTCAATTTAAATGAATTTTGTTGTTTAATTCACGTATTTCAGCATAAATTTCATTATAAGTGATGTTTCCCTCATAATAGCTCAGGGAAATGACAATTTGTGCCTTGATTCCCGAAGAACCAAGGAATAATTTAAATTATGTTCGCCTCCCCCTGCCTTTGATTATTACAATGTATAAATAATTTTGGCAGTTGTCGGTTAAAATTATTCGGTTTTCTGGAAGGTGATAATACTCAATCACCGATTATGATTGATCAACGTCAGCAGTTTCGAGAATTTAACAAATCATACATCACTTGTTCATATTTTTCTTCCGAAGTAACATCTATATTCTGTATGACCATCTGCAGCAGATTTACAGTTTTTTTCATGTGAGTACATTTTAATATGTGAATTTAAAACTGAGTTCAATCAATTATGAAATGCTGAGTGAGTTCCTCATTTGCCGAGCAAAAACGGCATTCGGCCCTTCACTTTGCAAGAAAAATTACTTTTCGGATAATAATATGAAAGTATTTCATGTTTTTGCGATCATATCACAATTGTTTCTCAAAAATGAATATAAAAAATTTAATTTTTCTCATAAGTGCATCATCATTGCGAATGTAAAATACTGTAAGCCGAATCTCAGTGAGTGGTTCTCCCCACTCCTTGTTACATGGAGCGAAAACGATACTTGTTCAAGCATCAAGCTTCGGGCTGGTACGAAAATTTCCCTTTTCTCCTTGAAAAATGCAGATTATCCGTATCTCTCAGACTATTCTTTACAAGCATGGGATATATTTGAATAGGTAACTCAGAAACCAGGCAGAAAATATAAATATTCATCTATACATTATTCATTTAACACATTCATGATAAATAATGAACAAAAGAAAAACAAATTCATCAAAAATTGCAAGATGGAGAACCACCAAAAAATCAAGATATAGTGAAGCCTCCTGTACCAGACACTCCCTGTTAGGGGACCCCTACTATTACTCTGGTCAACAATTTCTAACTTTTTTCTTATAGCATGAGTGAAATAAGTTTTTCTAGACTAATTTTGGGGTGCTGAATTCAAATATAAATATATAAAATCCCCATCATATAGTTTTTCTGCATGCACGATGGTCACTTTTTGAAATACATGTGCACTATGAAAAACTTATCCATCTTGAAAATAGAGATGATTGGCATATTCTTAATAACAAATTTAAATATATTTATCACGATAGAGTTATTTTATCATATCTACACATTGTTATACAGGGCGTCCTGTAAGTGTTAGTGCAGCCTTATCTCATCAACCATCCGTTGTAGAGGTATGATTCCAGTTTGAAAAATGCTCAACAGGAGAGCGCAAATACAGTGTGACAATAAAAAATCAAAATTTTTATACGTCCCCTTGTACTCTAACTTCCACTTAGAAAGTTGTTGCCCTATATCTCCTGATGCTACTACTGCTACTACTACTTAGCTGTACATGCACCTTGTACACATTCCTCTACAGAATTTATAATGAATCGGCACATGCAGGAATGTGTGTTCTGGGGGGCGTGTGTGGCCCTAACGTATTCATGTTGTTGAGTTGTGCTTGTTTCATGTTCACGCTGCCATCTGTCTTACATTTTCTGAAGTAAAGCTGGAAATGCTTGAACTTTCATGTTATGTCAGTGTCGTGTTGTAGGTCTGCCTGTTCTCTGCGGAGAGACTCTCCTGATGCTAGCAGAAAAAAGTCCATGTTTATAAGTGCAATATTCACAGACATATTCAAATTTGAAAAAAGGAGGAAATTCAGGAAAGAACATAGTTAAAATGCGGGTAAAACTGTTTTTCTGCATTTAACACTGTTCGTTCCGAAATTTTCTGTTTTTTTAATTCAAATATTTCTGTGAATATTGCACTGAGAAACATTGAATTTTTTTTGATGGCATCAAGAGAGATGGGGCAATAACTTTCCACTGGGAAGTTAAAGTACAAGGAGACCATATAAAAATTTAGCTTTTTTATTTTGTGACACACTGCATTTCAACTCTCAAAACTGGTACAGGGTAATTTTTGAATGCCTGTTGAGCATTTTTTAAACTGGAATCATACCCCTTCGATGGACAGTTGATGAGATAAAGGCTGTACTAGCACTTACAGGACACCCTATATATGAAATAGAAAAGAAAGTTTTTTTCTAATGCACATACACAGGGCTGTAACTAGAGGTGGCTGGGGGGCAACTGCCCCGAGTGGCAAAATAATGTTTGCCCCAGGCAGCAAAAACCCTAGTTATGTGGCCCCGCACACATAATATCCATAGAGTGTGCATGCATATGCACAAAACAAAATTCATACTCATTGTCACAGTATTTTATAAAAATATTTTTTCCCCTCATGTATCGTGCTGTCTTTTTTCTGCAAAAATCAACAGTAATCACTCGTCATTGAGGGGTCCCACCTGTCTTGGTGTTGCCTAAAAACCCGTTCATTGTGGATGTGAACTATTAGTTATATATGAAAACAAAATTATTCAATAGTTTCCTTATTTGAGGACTTACAAATACTCATTCTTTTTAGTTTCTTCCCATTTAATTTCGGAAAAATTTTATTTCAAGTACAAGAAATCCGGGTCAGATTTCTTCATAAGCTTCATAATGTTTTCCATCAGCCCCAGAGGGGCATAGGAAGGATCGACTTAGGAGGGGTCACAAAAGGTTTGGAAGGGGGGCGAGAAGTTCACACAAGGATTTTTATGATAAAAGAAATTGATTAAAATAGCTTATAAAGGTATTTCATTAGTCTTTCGATGTTTTATTTTTTATAAAGGCATTAAAAAATATTTGTAACTTTTGGTTGTCTTGGAAGATATAAGCCCCTATGCGCCCCTCCCCTCCTGATCAGCCCTAATTTAATGTGAAGTGGTGGCCATAGAGCAAAACTTATTTGGAACATTAAATGCATCTGCGACATTGACTTAGCCCCATTTCTTCACTTAAGGGTTGTGCATAAACATAAAGCACGAGTTTCTCGAATCTTTAAAAAAAAAATGGAAAATCCGGTTGCAATTAGAGATAAAATCAGTGTTGTCATTCCACGAAATTTTAGATGGCAGAAAATATAATTATGTAGGCTATGATT
Source organism: Pholcus phalangioides (assembly GCF_987345545.1). NCBI lineage: Eukaryota > Metazoa > Arthropoda > Arachnida > Araneae > Pholcidae > Pholcus > Pholcus phalangioides. The sequence goes on from NW_028301637.1 coordinate 7,992,958, forward strand.
TCTAATATCACTTCACACGTATAGTCTAAGCATATAAATTTTGATAGATATTCGAAATAATATACATACAACAGAAAAACTAGATGTGAGACCCATTATTTTAAAGTCGATCTGGAATCAGCACCCAAAAATAACAGCTGAATTTTTTCATGCTAGAAAAACTTTGTAGACTAGTGTTATCGGACACCTTTTTGAATTATGACAATGAGACTAGACATATTTTACAATTCATTAATAGACACTCGTCGGTAGCAGACAAATTTTTCAGTCCCGTGCATGTTTGCTATCAAGAGGTTCTACTGTATCATACTTAAATGGTAGTTCACATCATAAGGTTCATTCAGCAGATAATAACTCTTTGATCAGCACCTTCAACTCGACTTTGAACAGAGAGAGTTGAAAAGTGGTCAAGCTAAGTGACAATTTCCCATTTTCTAAGAAAAGAACTAAAAAATTCACTCATGCAAAGTTAAGAAAAAAGCTTGTATTGATCAAAGATCTTATTTCAGCACTTGCAAAAACGAGTGAAATTTCGAATGCAATTGAATAGTAAAATAGGAACAGTTTCAGAAACTTATTATTTTATTGTCTTGCATCAACTGAATTCAATTGGATTCAGGAAAAAAGACATTAAAATAGTCTAAGCTGAGGGTATTAAACCTTCAGAAGAGTGTGGGCCACTTCAATTTTAAAGCATACTACAGGCTGTAGAATTAAGTGATCTGGAACAGTGCCACAGGTTATTCATTAAATCTTAAATGACTGTAAATGAGCCGCAAGCTGCTTGAGTGATCGGTAAATGTGTCATGAGTCACTTAAGTGATTTAGAACTGTGTCACAGGTCACTCAAGTTCTCTGAAATTGTGCTGCAGGTCAATTAAGTAATTTGAAACTGTGCCACTGTGATCTACAAATATGCCGCTGAACATGTAAGTGATCTGGGAATGTGCTGCAGTACATGTAAGTGATTTTGCAGCTTGATTGATCTGGAAATGTGTCATGGTGATGTAAAAATGTGTTGCAAGACACGTAAAGTGATGTGTAGATATATTGCTGGCTGCTCAAGTGATGTGGAACTGCACCACAGATAATTTAAGTGATTTTGAAACACAGTTCATTTTTACAAAATTAGGTGTGAGGTTGCAGGCTACATCAGATGACCCCAAGGACCACATTTGGCCTGTGGGCAGGGGTGGGAAGTGACTAAGTCCATTTCGGAGCAGCTTTGGAGCAGCAAAATTCAGGATTTGGAGCAGTTTTGGAGCAGCAAATTCGGGATTTGGAGCAGCAAAATATGAGATTCGGAGCAGATATTTATAAATTGGAACAGTGAAATTAACAATATTTTCATTAACCCTCAACCCTTTTCAAAATAAACTGCACTGTATTTTGTTATCAAACATCTTTTCGTCAGCTTGATTTTTGTGTTTTAGGCTTTTGACACCTTGTTTGAAAGAGCGGCTATCATAAAATTTTTTGCACCCGTCTATTTAAGATTATTTTTGCTTACTGCGGGCACTATTTGCTGCCTTGAACAGCAGCACTTCAAATGAGCTAAAAAAATTTTATAAGTTTTTAATTTTTTTATACTTGGAAAGAAATTGTTGCAAAATGGGAGAGAATTTCGAAGCAATCAACTCGATGTTTGGTGATTCAGCACTCATTATCTGACGAGATTGGCGATCTGACACTCGCTATTTGGCGAGATTGACGATTTAACGCTCGCTATTTGGCGAGATTGACGATTTAACGCTCGTTATTTGGCGATATTGACGATTTAACGCTCGTTATTTGGCAAAATTAGCGATTTAACGCTCGTTATTCGGCAAAGTTTCTAAACTAACATCCGTAATTCGGCGGACATGCGCTTTTTACTCCCGGAATGAAAATTTTTTTCACGAAACATCGGGATTTAACACAATGACAATCGACTACAGTGATTTCTGCTGCTTCCAGTGACGACTTTTTTTTTTAAACGGAAACACTCGAATTTGCACTTTAAAGCTGAAAGGCATTGCAAGCCATCTTCAGTTCCACGATCACGGACAATATCGGGGTTTCGCGATGGAAAGCCCGATCAGGGGCCAATAGTTTAAGTATAGTGGAATAAAACACGCTCTTCTCTCTCGTAAAGAAACGTTTCGTGGCTAGCACGAACAAAATTTTTTTGGCGTCCTTTCTGAAATTCCGGGCATACTGAAGCAAAATTCGCTATTTGGCGCAGAAAAATGGGAAAATACCCTATTGGAGCAGGATGGCGCACGATATTAGTTTTGGCGCAGTGCGGCGCAATTGGCGCAGATTTCCCACCCCTGCTGTGGGCCATAAGTTGAGTATGTATGGTCAGTATAGGTCAGCGTTTCCAAACTTTTCTGATGTTGCAGACTCTCCCCCCCCCCTCTGGGGTACAAGTCAATATTTCTTGAGTCCCCTGTAGCATCAGAAAGTCAATTTCAACATGCCTTCCCATAAACTCTAAAATGTATTGTTTTTATAATTTTTGCATAAAACAAAAATGGAATAAATTACAATTTCACAGCACAAAATGTGTCATTCATTCATGCAATGGTAGTATATTAAAATTATTCTGTGGGCCCCTTACACACAGTATTCGTGGACCCCCAGGGTCTGAGAGTCAACAGACCACAGGTTGGGGGGGAAACACTCATCTAAGCTAAACATATTCTAAACATACCATGAACAGCAACACTTTGTGAAGAACTGACAGGATTAACACTGGCCTCATCTGCATGCCCATTGGTTTGTTCTCTGAAATTTTTTTTGAGAAAAGGATAAACACAATTAAATATGCTTGAGAATCAACACACATGCATACAATTTTTTTTTTTTTCTTTTGTCTCTTTCAAACATAACATTGAAGTTAAATTTTTAGAATAAATTACAGAAAAGCAGCAATTTGTTTAAAAAGAATGAATTGATTAACTGTTCAGTTACAAACTTTAATGCATCTCAATGCATGAATGTGTATTGAGATGCATTGTATTCTTTGTTACAGTGTACCTTCTGAAAATTATAGTTTTTAAATTGACTCTAAGAATGTATCTGCACAAGCGCATTATGTGTTGTCCTTGAGTTGAGTGGGATGCTAAGATTTCCTACTCATGTTGTGTACAGTGTAACATAGAGACCTGGGATCCTCCATTGGTACAACAGCTGTAACAAAACATTTCATCAAGAGCCAAGCAACACACACTAGACCAGCGGTTCTCAGCCTTTTATGACTCCCGAAGCCCTTTCTTGTATACAATTTCTATGGCGGAGCCCATGGGCTTATTTTTTATTTATTCATCAAAACTACTGATTCATTTTCATTGTACACAAATATTTTTAATTTTTTTCCTCAATTTTACTGGTTTTTTTCCCCCTTGAGCTATTGCGGAGTCTCTGGACTCTGCTGAGCACTGATTGAGAACTACTGCACTAGGCGAACAATAAACTTGAGTGGCTCTGCTGATTGGGGGAGGAGCTTGAGGTGAATTTCTTTGATTTTGTGTAGCCAAGGCTGAGGTCTATAGGCACAAACAAACTTTGAGGAGGGCATGATGATGATTGCTGGGGGGGGGGGGGGGGCAATAAGAAGTCATGCCTGCAATATATCTTGAAAGACAGAATGCTTCACCTTTGGCAAGCTGAATGGAACAAGAATTCTGCAAAGGACCCCTACGAGATAAAACGTTGAGTGGCTTTGCCCAAGTGTGTATGGCCGCAAGCAAAAACAATCCTCGTAACTGAGCATGGCCAGTTTCAGATGTACTTGAAACGCTTGGAACAACCATCTCACAATGCTTGTAAGTGTGGTTCTACAGGTTCGTTATGGTACTAAGCCTCCCAATGTCCACACACATATCTGCATCTCATTTTGGTCAGATGTCACAAAGCCAGATGACAGCATGGAAAAGAAGAGTACTAAAAAGTCTGATGAACTTCTCGAACATTCAAAATTTGATTCACGTTTTAGACCGTAACGTATATTTGCTGCATGACAAAAACGGTAGACTATGGAAGAAGAATGAATTTCAGCCTTCCAGACCAGTAAAGCTGATACCAGGGAGAGTCAATAACTTCTGGCCATGTAGAGGTACTGGAAATTCACGAAAATTATATGGCATTAAATGGCGAACTACTGTGAGAGAAATAATAAACACGTAAACATCTGAACGTGGTGAATCAATGTCACCTATAATCAAAATAGAAAGCTGATTTAGCTTCAGGAATAATGAAATTCTACTATTTGCCAAGGAGAATTAAGATGTAGGGTATGTAGGACACAAAAATTTGCACCTAGAACAAGCTAAAACACACCTGGATGTCCGAACATTGGCTGACTTGGACCAGTGTGATGCAAACACATCAATTTTTCCTTGTATGGCCTACACGACTACATCTTGTGATATACAACAGAAATTGGTTTATTGAGTCCAGACATGCTAAGAGCACCACAATATCAAATTAGACTTATATTATAATCCATCACAATTATTTTGTAGATTTATACGCTTGTAGTCAGACTTGTTATTCTTGTTAATCTTTTATACAAATTTATATAGATATACACATATACTCATTTAGTAAAATTCCAGATACACCCATCCTTCGGGAATGCTACAATATCTCCTTGAGAGGGGAAGCAGGGTATATCCCCACTTCACCAAACACCAACTCTGGCCATATCACTATATTGCAATTTACTGTTATTAATGAAGTGGGTTGGAAATGAAGGCACTATCTATCGGTGGTCGCTTCAAGTTTGTTAGGGAGAGTAAATTATCCATATCCTCCCTCGGGTTTGAACCTGGGGCTGTGATAGCAACCTTCTCAGTGGTAGACGAGCATGTTACCACACCACATCACTTGGGTGTGGGGTATATCCGGTCCTTCAATGGTTCCATTGAGGAGGCATAATGATACAAATACAATGCCACAACAGGCAAATTGCCCAACGAGGTGGCTGACTTCAGAGCATCATGGATCCCGAGCCATTTTTTGCGGGCCCTACCTACTACTGCCACATGCACTCCCCCCCTCCCCCCGCGGAACCCCCAACGAATCGGTACATGCGGGAATGTGCGTGTACGTGTAGTGAAACCTGACGTGAAGTTTTTTGTTTCTCTGTAATGCTTGTTATGTGTAGTGCTGCCATCTGCCACCAGTTTTTCTAACTATGAGTGAAGTGTTATGATTGAATGATTTATCGTTGTAGGACTGTTGCTCTCTGAGGCGAGACTTTTTAACAGGGAGATCGGCTCGCATTTGCGCCTTGAAGTTGGGAACCACAGAAAACCAACTTCAGCCGACCACCACTGTGGGATTCGAACCCGGATCCTCGCATCGCGAGTCCGTCACTATAACCACTCGACCACCAAAGCAGCAAATAATGATGTGAATCAATACAAACGCATATATACTGTATTCAAGTTAGATCAGTCTGCTTACCCTGTGATGCTGGGGGGCAATGCCTCCCCCTGCACCCCCCCCCCATATCTCCACCCATGCTGCGGTCGGAACTAGGTTGTGAATGAGGTGGGGGAAGAGAAAAAAAAGAGAGATAGAGCACGCTATCAGAGGTCAGTGCGAGTGAGCTTATGTAGATGAACCCTAAGAGAGAGTCAAGTTATTATTAAACTCCAATACACTCATCATATTGAAAATGGTGGCCATTTTTCACAAGCTGACAAGAGCATATGAGCAAGGTCTCCCATGCACATATTCACCACCCTATATCCGTTTCTTGTAAAAGCCATTCCCGTGTATGTTTCATATGGATTACTGGATTTTTTTTCCTTCCATAAACTGGGTTATCTATGATGCTTGAAGGTCAAGATATGACTGTATTCAAATAGATGTAATAACCATGAAATCAGAAATCAGCTTTCCAATAGAAATACCTGTTACTGATATCTTCTGTTACAATGTCTCGTACTTGCAATACAATATCTTCACTCAACTTAACGGGCAACCTGGCACATTCTGGAATTTCGATGGTGCAGAAGGGTTGAGCAGTGATAGCAGCTGATAATGAACACATTTGGAATTCAGATTGGGATGTCATGAAAATGAAACGACCGTCACGAACAAACAAGAAGCTCGAAAAAATTCTACAAAAGTAAATATGTAACAATGGTTATGCATTCAAACAATGATAATCAATACTTGTATTACAAAACAAAATATAAATTATTTTATGGCACAGTATTAAATATCACGTGATGTTCAGAATTTCTTTTAAAATTTTATTCATTGTTTTTCACACAGTGGCATATTTATGGGGGCTTAGCGGGTTATAGCCCAGGGTGGCAAGTTCAGAGGGGCGGCAAATTTGAGGCATGAGGGGCCAAGAAAGTTAGAATTGGGGAGGGGGCAAAATTTGCATAAACCTCAATAAATCCACATCTGCCTCTGTTGTCACACCACAGATTTTTTTTATGTCTATAACGTTCAATTAGACCAGTTCTAATCAATTCAAATATGAAATTTAATCAAGTTTCACAAATATCTTTAACTAAATCCTTTAGACACTGAAATGTCTGAACCCAATCCCCATTGATTGTAATGCAAATGTATTTTCTGTCACTGTCAACAGCATGGATTACAAGAGTATAGATATGTGATATTTTCATTCAATTCAATTTGCAGCAAATAATAAGTGCAGAATTATTTCAGTTGATTGAGATTTCTTGACCCAAAAAGACAAATTTCACCCAATCTCGGTTAACCACTTGACTCCCAAGACATATGCAGTGTACATTCTCTCATTTAGACACGTTGGCGCAAGGGAACAAGGAAAAAAGATACATAAGTGTATAAGTCAGAGGTCTCCAACCTTTTTCTAGTTGCGAGCACTGCCTGTACCCATAATCAAAAGAAGAGCACCCTTACGGTAAGTTTTACATGCGAATGCATGAAATCAGAATGATTTCAATTCTGGAATGCAATTTGTTCAAGTATTTAATTGTAATATTGATTAAGTGAACACGAAATTGGACACGAGCATCAAGCACTCTGAGTGCTTCAGGGAGCATCGTGGTGCTTGCAAGCAACAGGTTGAAGATGCCTGGTATAAATGATTAGCATTATTTACCTACATCTTTAACTGGGAATGCAGAAAATTGTCTTATAACTGAGAGATCACTGCATTTACAGAGCAGGACATACGATTTGTACATTGTTCCTGTAATAACGATGCCTGAGTGTATACAGGGTGATTACTTAATTTCCCTTGCCAAATTTTACAGGTGAACCGTTGATCCTACAAGCATACTTCCAATTAGGAAAAGTATCCAAATAGCATGTAAAACTCAGATAAATCATTTACGTATTCAGATATGTCATTCAGCATTTTATCTTTTAAGTTACTCTTTATGACCCATGGAAAGATCATCCTTTTGGGCCAAATAATTTTTGTTTTTGTAAGTCTTTTTGTCTTGTTTGCTTTTGTGTTGTTTTGTCTTGACTTGTTTAAATAAATTTGTCTATCGTCTTACCATAAGAAAAAATGCTACAAGGGTTTGAAAAAAGTTGCTGAAATACAGTAAAAGCTTGCTACAATTATACTTGATATAACGATATAAATCCTTCTACAATATTTTTTCAAATCCTGTTTAGAAAAGTCTACACTCTAACGTCAAACTGCTGCCTCTCAATATAAAGACAATTCCTTTACAAGGATATTTTTTCTTGGTCTGTAGAATACATTATATAAAGGTATTACTGTATAAAAATTAACTTTTCATACAGACACCTGTTCCCAAAGACCCAATCAGGAAGTTGTTGCCTTGTCTCTTCTGAGGCCAAGAAAAAAAATTTCCACGTTTCTAAAGTGCAATATCCGCAGAGATATTTGAATTCAGAAAAAGGAGGGCAATTGGGAAAGAACAGCATAAAGCAGGGAAAGAAGTGTTGTTCATTAGTTTATGCTAATCTTTTCCCAACTTTTCTCCGTTTTTTGAATTCAAATATATTAGCGAATATTGTACTTAGAAACGTGGAATTTTTTTGATCGCCTCAGAAGAGACAAGGTAACAACTTTCTAATTAAGTTTTTTAGGGCAGGGTGTCCGTATAAAAAGTGTTTTTGTATTTTAATAACTATACAGCCCCTTGCAGTATAAATAACGTATATCTAAGGTCTACACATTATTTGGATACTTTTTATAATTGGAAGTACGCCTCTAGGATAAACGGTTCCCAAGCAAAATGCAGCAAAATAAGTAAGGGAAATTTAAGTAATCACTCTGTATATAGCGGCACAACCAGGGAGTCAAGGGGTTAATGGCTTTTGAAAACCATGTTCTTGTGGACTTCATGGAGCATGAAACAGCCTTTACACATCTCCAAACGCCTCCTGAGAAATACTCTAAAAATCACAGTGTCATATTCAGGAAACTTGTTAAACCAGTAGAAAATTAAAAACATTTTTAGAACATTTACAAGGCCATCGTGGTTAAAAGCTATGATATCTATTACCTTCGTAGTAACATATAAACAAATACAAACACAAAGGCCACAAGGCCACAACAGGCAAATTGCCAAATGAGGTGGCAGAAAAAATGCTATGAAAAAATATGGATGCCAATATCTGAAATTAGCAACCCAGTATGAAAGCATGCATCTAAAAAGTAATCAGTAATTTGTAATACGCTTGCCTATAAAAAGATTGTGGTTGTCTTATCTAAGTTTATCTCAATATGTTTATCATATTTATTTTTAAACGTATCAATTGTGTTGGAATTCACGACCCCTGAAGGTAAGCAATTCCATTTATTAACAACCCTATTAGAGGAAAAATTCCTTGCGACACCAAAATCTAGAATTGTCCCTTACTAAACTATACTAATGTCCCCTTGTTGAAGCAATTGATTGATGGGTGTATTAATAGCTCATGGTCCATCCAATCCATCCCGTGGACAATTTTAAACACTTTGATCATATCCCTGACACCTGTGTTCCTTCAATGTAAACATATTCAAAAAACCAAATACTTCATAGATTAATTAAGCCTTGTGCGTCAACAAGAGCATGCACAGCTCTTCTCTGCAACCCTTCAACCAGGTCTATAACCTAATGGTGTATTCCAGTCCAGGACAACCTAAGCCTTGGAAAAGTAGTAGAATGACTTTAAGAGAATGCAAAGAGACCTTTTTTAAGAATGAAACAGACCATTCTATTCACTTTTTTGATCACCACTGGACGATGTTCAATAATGAGAATTCCAAATTTGTGACCCAAGTTACGTCCATGATAGTAATACCATTCAATTCATAAGTGAAACATGGGTTGTTTGAACCAAAATGAGCGACCTTGCACTTAGCAACAGTAAAGATCATGCTCCATTCATTAGCCCTCATACTACATACTCATATAAGGTCATGCTCCATTCATTAGCTCTCACATTTATATACTCCTATATGGGACAGAGGGAAGAAAAATATTCATCTAGTAGTTGATGGGAAATGAATGACACATACCCAATCTCCTCACACGCAATAAACTGAAAAGCTATCCTTTTCCTCAGATCTGGAATGCTGTACAAAGATATCTCCCTAGAACTCGTGAGGCAAACAATACAATGATCTGTATTCTTTGGATCTGAAAACAGGAAAAAAATTATCCTTAATGTACACAATAAAACTGAGACAACTGTTAACAAAAAGTAATAAAAATAATTATATTATTTATGAATTGAAGATGTTCATAATTTTGCAACAAATTATAAAAATAAGAATTTATAACTTTACCCAATTTCTGTGCCAAGAAATATGCACTATTAAAAGAACCCAGCTAAGGTTTGCACTACAAAATATTGAAACTGCATTAAAAACTCAATATACAGGGTGTCCCAGAACTCCATATACAAACTTGGATGGGAAGTAGAAGACATCGTTAGGAATCATAATTACAGAGGAAAGAATGGTCAGAAATGGATAGGTGGTGCTGTACACAACTTCTCAAGGTTTTGAAACGTGCGGGTTCCTCACTGTAGACATCAACTGAGTGCAGTCAACATAAATTGTTTCATGAACCCAGAGTTGGCCAATATTCACTTCGTGTATGACCTAGCTAAAGGAAATAGACGTGCTGCTGTACATTTACAACGGGAAATTTTGTACATTTCTAACGAGGCACCTACAAAATTACCAAATGTTCGCTCATGTGCATCAGAACCTGTCTGAAAGTGAATCCTTCACAGTATGGATGCAAGATATTTTCTGTGATGCTTGTGACTATTATTGTACTCTTTTCTGGGTAATAAAGTGCTTTACACTGCTTTCTGTATTGTGTCCTCACTGTATCAATATGATTTGATTTGATCACTGATATGATACCATTTGATCACTGATATGATACGATTTGATCACTGATATGATACGATTTGATCACTGATATGATACGATTTGATCACTGGCAATATGATTTGATTAATACATTTTTGGGAACACCTTTTACCAGTCACAGTCTGCAAAAAAAAAATCACAGATCAAGAATGTTCAAGTTTAGTGCTGGATCAACCTAAAGGCTGCTCTTTTGCAGGAAAAAAAGTTAAACTGTTTGTGTTCTATAGACATTTGTATAAAAATGGTTAGTACCATTTCTAAAAAATAGTGAAACTCGCTGCAACGATATCTGATATAACAATAAAATCCCCTTACAAAAACAATAATTTTTCAAGTCGTGTTTAGAAATGGCTATAGTCCAGAACCACGCTTAGCAGTGTGCAACAGGTGCAGTTGCACTGAGCCACACTGTTTGAGAGGCCTCGCACTTGTGGTAGTAGAAGTGAAAAACAATGTATCAATTATATTTTTGATTCTGGGATGATTTTTTCTCATTAATTTTGCATTTTCATTAATTCTGGGATTTTTTTCTCTCTTCAATTCTAAAGTTTTGTCAATTCTGAATTTTCATTTTAATTCTGGGGGTTTTTTCCCTGATTAATTCTGAATTTTTATTGGTGAGTAGATATTTTTCAGCATTCATGTATATTTTGCAATAATGCATGAATCTTTACATGCACGCGGTTCCTCTACATTAAAAAATATATAAAATTGAGGCTAAATATAAGCCTGAAACTATTTTTGCATCAGGTCCCCTCCTCCCCCGCATCTGATAAGGGCAGCCCTGATATTGTTGAATGTCAAACTACTGTCTCTCGATACAACATTTTTTTCCTGAGTCTGCAAAGTATATCAAGGTTTCACTGTATTTGAAATGTAATTTAGTCAGTCATAAATGAATGATACACAACAATATTCACAGTCAATTTTTTGAAGATTGTGTTTTTGAAACAAAAGTTAATGTAGCAATGCCTATGAGTACGTGTTGCAAACCTCTAAATTTATTTCTTTTTTAAAGTAAGTGCTGCTGCCGATGAGCCAAGAAATATAGCAAATGGAATTCTGAATGTTCATCACAGATGCAAAGACTTACTTACCACTTTTACTTTGGAATGTAGCGAAGCCAAGCTGAGCAATATGACATCTCTCCAAAAGTGTTAGCTTATATTTGCAATAAGGCTTTATACTGGGTAACGTATAAACCTGAGAAACAAACACGCAAACAACATTGTAATGTCACAGTTTGATTTCTTATATATAAAATACTTTATATTTCATTTACGGCATCAACTATTATTTTAATTTAAAAAGTTAAATTCTGAAACTCGAGAAAAGAAATACGACATACTTTTACTTGTTCCTCAGAGCATATAATCACTCTGTGACTTCTGCACAAGTCAGCTGGTTTGGTTCGTTGTTGTTGCACTTCAAGAGGATCAGGAAGCGGATATCCTCTGTGATCCACAATCTGGATTGACAAAATAGGTGCTCGATGCCTTAACTGAACTTCCCGACCTATAAGATGTACAATTTCTTTGTATAAATCTTTTCCCCAATTCTTACAAAACTAAATTCAAAATACAAATTTAAAAAAAGAAATCACCACAGGCAAATTGCCAAACAAGATAGCTTCAAAAAGAAAAAAGAAAAAAGGAAAAATATAAAAATAAATAGTATTAGAAAAATGCTCATAAAAGTGTGGTTGTCATAGGCCTAAATATAGCTACCAAAAAATAGAGCGCCAGAAAAAGTAACTGAACAACTAAAATATCTCTGCACACAGAAATATAGCTGTTATTCTTTAAATATGGAGAGCTTCAGGGTTCATACAAAATTTTCTAAATAAAAATTAAGGAGTTCTTGAGGACTTTTTAAGGAGCTTCAAGCAGTTTTTAAGGAGTCATGGCAAACTTCATAACTTTTACAGCAATAAAAAGGGGGCGGGGCACATATGCAAATTTATTTTTTATTTGCCAAATAAATTTTCCCTCTTCTCAAAAATATAGACGGAGAAGTGGTTCAGAAATTAAAACTTTTGATTTGTTACCCTGCATTATAACAATTAATAAAATAATCAATCTACATACATACTTTTCTGTTGTCACGAAATTATTCTAAACCTTTGAAGTTTCGGTCATATAACTCATAACAGCATCACATAAATTATAAAAATTCTAAAAGTGATATTCCCCTTCCCCCAATTATTCAAAATAAAAATCCACAGCTGACAAAGATTTTTCTTACAAAATTATATTTGCAGCAACTCTTTATTCATCTCTCGCTCAAAGTGGATCAACACATACACAAATTCTTTAAAATTAAGTTTTTCAATTTTCCTTCTTGTTTTTCAGTTGCACTCAGAAAGAAATTGTTACAAAATGAGAGCAAATTTCAGGACATTCAACACGATGTTTGGCGATTTAGCATTCGTTATTTGGCAACATTGGCAATTTAACACTCGTTATTTGGCGAAATTTACAAATTAACTCTCATAATTCGGCGGACTAGCTCTTATTCATGAAATGAATTTTTTTCCCCACGAAACATCAGGATTTGACACAATGATGGTCGACCATAGTAATTTCTGCTGCTTGCAGGGGCCACTTTTCCTTTTCTTTTTTTGAAAACGGAAACCGCAGTTGGTTGAGAAACATTGGACTAGAGTAAACTATCTTCAGCTGTACAATCAAGGATATGATCGGTGTTTCACAATGAGGGGCCGATAATTTGAATAAGGAGCTGCAGTTACCACAATCCGATTTTCGGGGACAAAATCGAGAGTGGGGGAAAGTCGACTTTTTTTTAGAAACAGCTGGAAGGATTTTAAGGTGTTTTTAAGGGTCCTTAAAAAGAAAATGAATATTAATGACTTTTTAAGGAATTTTTAAGCACTGTACAAACCCTGAGTTTTTTATTACTCTCACAAATCTTATATTTTCTCTTGAAGGTGTCTACCATGGGGAAATTTACAGCATCAGAAGATAAGCTATTCCATGCTGCAGTTGGAGACAAACTCAAACTAATCGAAACTGGTGCCCTCAAGTTAAAGTATTTGAAAGACGGTGTTACAATATTTTATGATCCATCATATCGATCCTCTTGAAAATCTTAGATACTTCAATCACACCTCTGCAACACATACGTTGCTCCAAAGAAAACATACTCAATGAATAAAGTCTTTCTTCGTAGCTCAAGTCTTGTATACCTACCAAAGCTCTATTGGCTGTTTTGAAGATAGGGGTTTTCAAAACCATATGGCATACTCTGGACTATTTTAAGAATCAAACCGACCATTATATTTGCTGTTTTGACTACTATGGAACAATATTCAACAAATCCATGCCGCTCGTCAATGAGAATTCTCGAATCGGTAAGTCTGGTTGCATCCAAATAGTTCTACCATTTAGCTCATAAGCAAACCGTGGGTTGTTCGAATCAAAATGAGAACCATGCATTTGTCAACACTGAAGGTCATGCTTCATTAATTTGCTCATGCTGCAGGCTTATTTAAGGAGGCCTGGAGCAGTAGCTCCCAATTGCTTTGATTCCCGACTACATCCATTAATTTAACATTATACACAAATTTCCTAACAATCCCATCAATTCCCTGATCGAGTCTAGCTTGAGATGGTTTCAATACTACCCTTTTTAACCCTTTGAGGGGCGGTGGGAACCCCTTTATCCCACCTTTTTCAAAAATTCATAACCCCACGAAAAATAGGAATTTTTTGCCGCAAATCGAATTAAAATGTAGTTTATAATTCCAAAAGTTATCAGAAGATGGCTCTAGTTGTCCACAATCTTTTTTTCATATTACTAATGGTAGTTCTTTTTCATCAAATATTTTTGCTGACACTATAAAAAAAGTGATTGCAGATTTTTACCAAATTTTGCATCACCAACTGGGTGAAATGATACAAATTCAATGTATAGTATTATGAATTTTGTCTTGCAAGTAATTTTTGAATCCACAAGATTTTTTTCAGAACGTATTTGCTGAAGAAAAAGGGTGGGATACATGTAGTCCCACTGCGTATCTACAGCATCCCCCCTACAGAGGGCAGCACCGATTTCCTCACCCTTGGGAAATCTCTTTGGAATGCGTGTTTTATAACATGATACTGTTGCGTCTGGAAATTTTTTTTTTTATTTGTGTGTCTTCTTTAGTACAGAGAATGGTCCCCTCTATAAAGTAAAAGAAAATTCAAAATGCCTCGAAAAGGACTAACAGCTGCTGAAGCTCTTGCTTTGATTGAAGAAATACCATTGGATCCAGAATCCTCAATTGAACTTGATGAAGTGCAAGAATGGGAAGAATTTCGCGTATCGGGAATGAAGAATTGACTATCGTAGAAGAATCTATTGTTGATGAAACATCGACTCCAGGACCATCAACAATAGATATAATAACTTGAGTAAAACCCCCACCACACAACACTGTTCCAGAATTCAGAGAAAGGACTGGGCCAAGTGATGAGATTTTGGACCTAGAAGAACAATCTCCTATTGCAATTTTTTTTTTTTTTTTTTTTTTTTTCATCAGCCCTGATTGAGCATATCGTTTTCCAAACAAATCTTTATGTAACCCAGGAAGGAAAGAGGTTTGATCCAGTTCTAAAGACGAGTTTCTATGCTTTTTAGCCATAAATTTAGCTATGGGCATAAAAAAACTCCCTATCTACAGAGACTACTGGTCAACAAATCCAATTCTGGCCGATAGTTTCATAAGCAAACTAATGCCAGTGAAAAGATTCACCTGGATGTTGGTCCACCTACACCTGAACGATAATTCGGTTCAGCTAAAGAAAGGTGACCCCAACTTTGACAAACTATAAAGTGTGACCCTTATTGAGTCATTTGTCAGAGAGATTGCTATAGAATTTTGTACTTAACACGTCATTATTTGAGACTTTGTCTTCCATCAACATTTAAAATACAATTTAGAAGTATTTCTCCATATTATGACATCCTTTAACTATTCTAATCTTTTCCTGGCTAATAAAATGAAATAAGCACTATTGTAAATGTGCCTTAGTAATGCTTTCCCTGCCAAGCATTTTCAACCGCGCTGATAAGCGCCGCTAAGTGCGCAGTGGGACAAACGGTATCCCACCTCATATATAAATAAAAATTCAAATTTTTTTTTAATTTTTTTGAAAAACGTAATATGTACATCCATATGCATCGGCACATCAAGTTATTTTTTATATTTTTCATATTTCGATGTTGCGCCCTTCAAAGGGTTAAAGCTAAAAACTGTTAGCAAGTTTCCAATCCCATAAAACAATACCCTCAGCCACACTACTCCTGTAGATTTGTGCAATTAGTAAAAACAGCTCATTAGCACATTCCCTAAGGACCCTTGGATAAATGTCACCTGGTCCTGGTGTCTTGCAAGCAAATATATTCCTAAGAAACTAAAGGACTGTCCCATCATCAATGTGAATTCCACTGAGTTCTTTATTAAAACTGAGTGCATGATTTAACTACTAAAATTCACAAGACAATCAAATAAAGGGAAACATACCTGGCTGGCAGGATATCAGCTCTGTATTCCTACTATCACTTGAGGGTATGGTTATTGTATAAATGTGAACACAGCCATTACTTGTTCCAGCCCAAAATGTTGGAGTAGTGATTACATCTAAAGGAGACAAAACAAATTTTCAATGCAGCATCTTATAATCATGCAACTTATCAAAAATTGCAGAAACTTCAACTCAATTGAAATGCAACCTTAAAAACTTTTAAGCATCAAAAACTTCTTCATAATTGTGATGGCCCCATGGACAGGGGTGTATACAGAATCAACCTTTGGAGGGGAACAAATGGCTTGGAGGGAGAGCACAAAAATTTCTTCAAGAAAAATTTTGAGTTATCACTCTTCAAAAAGCATTTAAATTAACAGAAATTGATTAAGAGAACATATAAAAGGTGTTTTCTTTCAATATACAGGGTGCATAGCAAATAGGGGGTATGGCATTTTACTGGTGAACCATTGATTCTAGAGATGTACTTCCAATTAGAAAGTTTCCAAATAACGTGTAGTACTCAGATATGTCATTCATGTTTCAAGGGTCTTAAGTGCAATATTCACTGAGATATTCAAATTTGAAAAATGGAGGAAAGTTGGGAAAAAATAGCTCTAAATGCAGAAAAACAGTTTTACCCGCATTCTGCTCCATGGGAAATTTGTGCCGGTAAGGTAAAGTCCACAGACGCTGTGCCAATAAAATGAAGTAAAATGAAGGCAGTGAACTTTTTTTTAAAAATTATATTCTATGTATAGCAATGTAAAATCAATGAGTTAATTATTTTGTTATACAAGTTCACGGGCCCCTGAAGTCTCCCCAAGGAGGACCCTGATTAAGAACCACTGCTTTTGACCAAGTAAAAGTGAACAGAAATAGGGGACAAAGACTCCTCATTTTAAAATTTTAGGTGGCAAGGCAAAACAATGATTCTTATATTTAAAAAAAAAACTTTGTCATAGAACTATGTAGTTTCATGGGTACATATTGTTAAGATCATCATCAGAATTTCAGATATGCTTTGGTGGGGCATGGCCTAAAAAAAGTTAGGAACCACTGGTATAAGCCCTACCTTAAAAATAAGCTTCCGTTAAAACTGTCAGCCAGACTAATACATACTATACATCTGTTGCTACATATGACGGTTTACTTGAATAATAAAGTAATATTAACATGAAATAATGTTATTGGCATACTTACTTAATGGTAATTCAAGTTATTCAATAATTCTAAATTCCCAAAAAAGATTACTTCAGACAAGAGGTAAACTTTGAAGTAATGAATTCTCAGGAATGACTGCTATCTTCAGACTCTTTTGATATTGTTATAAACAAATTATTTGAGGATCATTTGCGAATGGAAAAAAATGATAACAATGAAAATAAGGTGTTGGCAATGAGCTTGAAAAAATTATGAAGAGTCCATGCGAGACTGCAAGGTGGTCACTTAAGGGAAGCATTCAAGGGATGAACTTAGACAGGTGTATGATTGAGCCTTTAGCAATGCAGTAAAAGCAGGCTACATGAACAAGAAAGTGTCTATTCTGGGAGAGCACTATTGTTAAGATCTGGGACGAGTGGTTCCACAGGAAATATAGTCGAAAAATTGAAGCATAAATTAACATAGATTTGTTTTGTACACTAACAATAAGATACATCTCCTGAAAAAAGTCCTAATGTAGTTTTTGGAGCAACAATTAATATTAAAGACTGTGTTTTATTTTCGGGGAACAAAGAGAATGAAAAACTTAAATGAAAACAATTTTCATCACTATACTCACACAAGAGATTACACATGGAAAGGTTTTATTCCAAATTTGAAAGAAATACTTTTGACCGATGCAGAGCTGGTAGACAAAGAATTTAATAGTGCCATATACTCACCAAAATCTTGGCTCAAAAAAACCTGTTGTTTTTTTACCCTTTTTAGCCATTATTGTCCCCCATTTCGATTGAGTCAACAAATTAGTGACATTTGGGAGTAACGTTGACTATGATGTCCTTCTGTAGGCCTACCTGTTGCTGCTTTCATTATTATTCTGGCTTTTTTCAAGTATTTAAGAAATTTTGAATATAATGAAGCAGGAATATTCTTCACAGTGTTTACAGTGAGGGATTAAAAAAAAGAGAAGAAAAACTTTCTTTCTTGCTTTCAAACCAAGCACAACTCAGGTCTATCACCATCTATGGGCACTTTACTACTTCGTGAGTTGTGCCAGAAGTGTAGCTGTGTGTGTATACCTAACGTCTGAGTGAGTATGTAGTGTCTTGATTTTTCAGTGTTACTACACTACTAAACCAGACATGCACCTTGTCCATATTCCTCTGCGGAACTTCTAACGAAGTGGCACATGTTGGAATGCGTGTGTACACATAGTGAACCTTCCATGAAGTTTGTTTCTGTGTATTGCTTGTTATGTGTAGTGCAGCCATCTGCAATGAATTTTTATAAACTATGAGTTTTTTCTCAACTCATAGTGAGTGAAGTGTAATGAATGAATAATTGTATCGTTGTAGGGCTGTTGCTCTCTGCGGAGAGACTTTTTAACGAGGGATTGGCTCGCATTTGCACCTCAAAGTTGGGAACCGCAGAAAACTAACTTCAGCCGACCACCACTGTGGCAACGGTGGGGCTCGAACCCGGGACCTCGCAACGCGAGTCTGTCACTATGACCACTCAACCACCATAGCGACGAAGAAAGACACTTCAGTGCCTGAAAGTTTGGGTAAGATTAAAAAAACCAAATGATTCTAGTTACATGGCCTGCCGCTCTGTGTCAATGAAGAGATTTCTGCAAATGGTCGAAGAAGGTCTGGGCCATGCTGGAAAATGTGCGTGTATGTGTAGTGAACCGGGAACCTAATGTGAAGTTTGTTTCTGTGTAATACTTGTTATGTGTGGTGGTGCCATCTACCATCAACTTTTTCTAACTATGAGTGAAGTATAATGATTGAATAATTGTACCATTGTAAGCCTGTTGCTCTGTGGCAACCTTTTTTAACAGGGAGATTGGCTTGCATTCATGCCTCGAAAAGTTGGGAACAACATAAAACCAACTTCAGCCGACCACTCGCAATGTGAGTCCATCACAATGACCACTACAGTGGCTGGTTACATAGCTGAAGCTTTTGTTTTTGATGAATAAGGATACTTTTGGACACATTTGTTGTGACGGCTAGAAAATTTGAAAAAAATAATTTAGGCACCAGCTAGATGGTTTTTTTCTCATAAAAAACAGTCTTGAATAATGTTTATCCACCTTTTACAGGACTTTATAACCCCTTTTTATACTGAAAGACACATTGTCATGAAACCAGAAAATTTTGTGTCATCCTTACTCTAATCTACCTATTACATATGGAAAATTTCAAGTGCCAATGTTTATTTTCTAGTCGTCATGGTGACTTAATGCATGGGATTTATCAAGCATTGTCTTTCCCTTTATACATATTGTGTTATTTTCCAAATTAAAAAAGTGAAAATAATTTCCGATCTATATGTTCAAGATTATGAGAGAAATCCTGCTTTATATTTTTCTTCATTAATCATCAAACTGTGTAAATAGTTAAAAATATACCTCTCTGTATTTGTGCCCAAGCAAAAAATCTCTCCCCCCCCCCCAAAATTGCTAATCATGAGTGATTCAGCAGCTTACTAGGCTTATCATGTTAGAAGAAATTCAAGGGTTAAACTAACATTTTCAAGTGTTGTCAAAATGGAATATTGAATAATATGTGCATACATCATCAGTATATTGTATATTTCAATGTGCACTACATCACTGTATTGTATATTTCAATGTGCACTACATCACTGTATTGTATATTTCAATGTGTACTACACATCACTGCATTGTATACAGGGTGTTCTGTTAATGGACCAACAAACTCAGAGGGTTGTTAGTAGACATCAAGAGGAACAAAAATTGCAATGAAACATGGTGACGCAAACCATGACACCACCTTATTGTTGTCAAAATAGTTATCAATTTTGTGAAAAATATGTAATTTTCTGGGAAGCAAAATAATCTAGTTAATTTATCGCAAAGCAAAACAAATTTATGGTTTTATTAATTTGTATTTTGTGAAGGCTCCGGGGGAACAAACCCAAATTTTGGCTGGCTGGACAGACCCCTGCTTCATAACAGGATTCTACTGTAATGAATAGAATCATCATGAGAAGTAAACCAAAAAAATTTTCATTGACACAGTGATAATTTACTGACAGTTAAAAAAGATCAAACGTAAACATTTTCATGCAAACATATATGATATATGAAAGAAAAAAAAGATAATTTCCAAAGAACACGCAACATCATTGGATTTAAATCATTGCTATAAGTGTTTCTTGAATGGCTTTCAATGATGCATAAATAAAATTCAGAAGAAAATAAACTCATACACACTATTGATGATGAAGCTCTGTGCTAGGTACACACACTGCACAACTGATGCTAAAGAGCCATTGCTTTGGTGAGATTCTGACTCGCTTGCGAAAGATCGCAACTCTGGAGAAGGAGAACTGGCAATGGTGGGATCTGGACTTGAGGCGAAACTCTCTCGCTTGGAGCTGTCATCCTGCGAACTGTAAAGTAGATCAATATGTTATATCTTTCATAACAAACATTAACAAATAGCTGAATTTGTTCCCCCCCCCCCCCCACATTAGCCGGCATCTGGGAACAGGAAAGGAGACTAGAATGCTGAGAATACCGGTATTTTCTAGCATGCCAAGAATTTTGAATAACTGATTCTGGGGATTTTAAAGTATCTGCACTCTAAAAATTGATTGAATTGACTGATTTGAACCATGTCTTTGCTCTGCATTTGAGAATCTTTTCTGTTCTGCAACCTATTAAGATAGTTCAAGCTTTATGCTTAGCTTTTGCAAATCTTGTTTTTTTATTGAAAATGATGGATGCTAAGCATAGATTAGATGAGTTAGATGGAGACAATTTTGTATTCTATTACCATATTTATAAGATTTGAATAAGCAGAGCCAAAAAGTAAAAACTGTAAAACATGTTGATAAGGTAAAAAAGTGACTTCGATCCCTGAGCAAGCAGAAAAATGGCCAAAATACAGTATCTATATTTCTGTATTAGATTTACGATAGATGAGTTGAAGCAAGAAATAAATGTTCAATTTACATTATTATTATCAAATTTTTGTGGGATAAACATGTTTACTACAACAAAATACAATTATTTTAGTCTGATTCGCTCATTTTTTCAGCACTTCATATAAATTGCTCTTAGTGTTTTGAATGCATTCGGTGACCCTAATTACACTGTGCATTTCCAAGGTGGACTAATGAACCAGGATTCCCCCATTCAAAAAGCTAATGTACCCAGACATTTATAGCATGCCAAATAATGTGGGGCAGTGCTTTAATTATGGTTTTTGTGGTGTGGGAGAAAATATGACTTTGTCAACCCCACCGCCATCCTCTGCTGCCACATAAATGGGATGAAAACGCAGAGCCTGGTCAATCAACCCATACCATCCTGCGACATGTAATAGCCCAGAACCATAAATGGTCACGTGAGATGATAATGTTCTTAAGAGGCCATGGTCTGTTTCCGGCTAACCTTCAAAGGTTCAAATCAATCCCAGTGATGAATGTGCATGTTCGGCCATAGGCACACCTCTTCACTACGCAACTCTATGCTCCAAGACAACAGTCTTTCACTTGAGAGAGCCAGCTGAACATCTCAAATTACCTTTGAGTGCATCCTGAAGCGCAAGGGTTCAAAAAGTAAAATACGTAGACTGGTCCGCTTTCTAAAGCAGCACCCTGAGGATACCAGAGCCACAGCCCCGAAACCAGAAAGTCACTCATGCCTGTTAGGAGATCTACTGAATAAGAATAAAATGCCAAGTACACCCAGACATGCATCCATCTGCTTTGAAATGCAAACTGTTGTTTCACTTATACACAAATGTACACCAGAATTTTATAAAAACAAAACTTCTAAAAGTTCCTACCTGTCTTTAGTTAGCTCACTTGATAATGAACCACTGCGATCTCTTCCATTCCTCAAGATTTTGCCTTTCCGTAACTTTCTGAATGATTCCCGAAGTGACCTTTTTATCGTTTGTGACCTTGCAGTCATTTCACTTGAGGTAGAGATGGAAGTATCTAATAAATGAAAGAAATTTGTTATGAATGGGTTGGCAAGTTTTTGACGCAGGGCAGTTTTTCACGATTTAAACTGTCACATCAAAAACCTCAAATATTGCTTTTCATTTAAAATTCCCACCGGAGAAATACACACGTTAATTGAATGTAATGATTAAAATGACTATGTTATACAAAAAATAAATACTTAAAATATCATTGTAAAATAATTTTCTACTCTGTACAGAACTATTTTGGGCAATATATATCTTTTCACCCCTTCTAAAATATACAATTTGAATAAAACATAGCATGAACACTGAAGGAGAAACGATGGAACTATTTGATATTCCTCAATTTAAGATGATTATGGACCTTCCAAATGTCTTTGACTGCTTACATTTGTGTATAAACACCTGCGGTACATTTTTTATAACATACAGGTGTTTGAATAGTCCTTTTACATCATATATGTAATTCTGTTATTAAACTATTTAGATAATCACTGATACTTAAAACAATACCCTTATTGTGCATAAGATAAAAATATATCTAGCAATCAAAATACTAAATTGTAGGACTAAATTGTCCTTTAATTTGGCAGCGCTTTTTTGCATATGGTGCTTAAGAAACTCCAGTAACTTAATACAATTGAATAATCCTTGTTAAATCGATCCAAAATTCAAAATGAACACAGCATTCTAGCAGTGTTCGTTTTGAATTTTGGGTAGATTTAACGTTGATTATTCAATTGTATTATCAAACCAAAAAGGTAATTCATTTCCTGTAACTTATTCTTAATGCAAAAGTAAAAATAACTAAATTTGACTATGATATGGTAGATTTATTAGCATTTATAATGCAATGGTTTTCCAATTGAAGCTGTATCTAAACATGCAAAACAATGATTTAAGGCAGCGGTTCCAACCGGTGCTCATTCATTATTTTCAATTGAATACTCTGTTGTGAATGTAAAAACGTTGATGATCGAGATTTTCATGTAATAATATTGATTTATATCTTTCAATTAAAATATTGATCTTTTTGCATGAATCCAAAAAATAGAAAGAAATTGGTGAAAATTATAATTTCTCATTTTTCTCCAGGAAATCAGGGAAAACTGCTTTCCTAGGTTTCATATACATTTAAACACTCAGTGAGGCCATTGTGGGTAACCTATAATAAGCTTATTCATGTCATTGACTTATTGTTGCGATGGGAGGATTTCCAATCACCAAAAATCCATTGAATGGGTGAGAATGGGGGAAAGCATCGTCTTTCCTGAACAGGCTCTGCCCATTTTTTAAGGATTTATCTGAATATGTGTAACTGTTGCCGCTGTGGTGGTCGAGTGGTTATAGTGCCGGACTCGTGATGCGAGGATCCGGGTTCGAACCCCACAGTGGTGGTCGGCTGAAGTTGGTTTTCTGTGGTTCCCAACTTCAAGGCGCAAATGCGAGCCGATCTCCCCGTTAAAAAGTCTCGCCACAGAGAGCAACAGTCCTACAACGATAAATCGTTCAATCATAACACTTCACGCATAGTTAGAAAAACTGGGGGCAGATGACAGCATTACACATAACAAGCATTACACAGAAACAAACTTTACGTCAGGTTGCACTACACGTACACGCACATTCCCGCATGTACCGATTCGTTGGGGGTTCGTTGGGGGGTTTCGCGGGGGGGGTGCATGTGTGGTGTAGCAGTAGTAGGTAGGGCCTCCAAAAAATGGCTCGGGGATCCATGATGTTCTTAAGTCAGCCACCTCGTTGGGCAATTTGCCTGTTGTGGCGTTGTATTTGTATTTGTATTTGAAGGGTTAAGCCACCCCTGAAGTTCAATAATGCAATCAGTCCACAGTTCTCCAAGCAGAATTGGGAGTTCTCTTGGTGACCCAATCCAATGCTTTATCAATGATCTTGGGACAGTGCATGATGTGGAATTGTTTTTCCAAAACTCTTGGAGAGTAAGGTTTGTTCTGTTTGCTGAAGATTATGCATAATGCCACAGTACATGCGGGGACAAAAATGAAGAACTGCCTGTTCAGTTGTGATCTCATAAACAAAACTCAAAATTTTCCCTGGCAATGCATATCATCGTTTGTTTATCAAATCAAAATTTGGTCAGTTTTTGCTCGTATATTGAAACACTTGTAAACCAAAGTTCCACTATATTTGATACCTGGTATTTTGTATGGTTGACTTTTACTATCGAAAACAAGATTAAATTATTAGTCTTGAATAATCTCAAACATGATGTGTGATTGAGCACATGATTTATATATGAAATAAAAAAATTCACACAAACAATACCCATATTATTTTATCACATGAGTACTACTACTACTGGGGCAGTGTTTCTCAAAGTGTGTGTCGTGGCTCCTAGGGCCATTGCGGCGAGCTAGAGATATTCATTGGTGTGTCTTTTTTATAAATTAGAATATCCACTATTATGGGGAGCCACAGATGAACCATGAACTAGGCAAGGGAGCCACGAGTGACAAATGTTTGAGAACCACTGTACTAGGGAATGCAATTTTATTCATTTTGATAAAAATGTATTTCAGTGTAAAATGAAGTGTATATTTAGCATTATCTATTATTGAAAGAAAATCATCTATGTTTAGACATCAGTTACTGATTACCTAGTCTTAAAATTTCAAAGTGCTTGCCAAGATGCTTCATTTCTTGTAACCGTCTAAAAATCACCAATTTTTGAGTTACTTAGTCATAGTATTTCATTTACCCAGCAATTTATAATAAATTTTTAAATACATTTTAAATACAGATTTTTAATTTAATTTCAATAAATGTTTCAGTTCAAAATCAAGAACATACACTTCCTAAATATAAGAGAATTGATTAGAACTCACCTCCAATACCCAAAGTGCTCTTTGACATTATACACCGTCTCTGGATGATATCAAACAATAGAAAACCATGGGATGTTCCAGCTGCAAGACTACAAATACAACACCTTTTATAATCTCAACTAACATCTTTTTCTTTTCATGATATACATATTCAATATGTATGTATATATATATATATTATAAATATCCATCAACCAATTAGACTGGGAAAAGTCAACTTCTTTCTATATCAGGGCGAATATATATATACTAATATAATGAAGGGTAGTATCACAGGTAACACAATATTTTAAACAGAACTGAAATAAAAATAAATTAAGTATTTTGTCTGGGGAACAGTTATACAATGAAACCTTCCATATCCAGAAAACTCAATTAACCTTACTTGTGTGCATTCAAAAATACATACAAGCTGAGTCAGTGAGAAAAAAAAATTGTTCAAATGATTTGTGAGCTAATTTTGTTACAACAAGGAAATAGACATTTTCTGGATATTATGCAGAGATAAACTCTGAACGATAAGTTATTTGGTCTCCACCAGGAATTAAACCCAGGTCCACTTGCAAAAACCGAGCAAGTGCAATACCATATACACCACTGGAGAGAGACAACCCTTTCTTATTTCACACACTGAGGAGTGAGGCACTGATAAGGATCTATTATTAGCCTTCCTTAACTTCAGCAAATGGCCTCCAGGTGGGATGGTGGAGAAAGTGAGATGACTTTTTCCTCAGACCTATACATCAAGGAAATAGACATTTTTGAAAATGACATCAAGAAAGTGGATATCCTCAGTAAATGTCTATTTCCTTGCAATGTTTAAGCTGGATAAAAAATTCCTTTCGCAAAAAAAGGGAAAATGGGGTGAAAAGCTTTAGCAAAATGCTACAATGCTAATGTAATGATTGATGGTTGGATGTCTACTTGTTTCGTACCTCCTGTACACGTTTTTGCAAAAGTTGCTACTACTTTCGCATTCTACAATTTTCTTTTGCATTTTGCGAAAATGCAAAAGAAAATTCATTCCCCCCCCCCCCCGTTTCCTTGATGTATTGAGCTGGGAAAAAGCCATGGCAATTTTGTTAAATTTATTTGCATTTTCACAAAAGAAGAAAATTTCTATATTGCTTTGCTGATGGTATTGTTTTAATAATCATATTTAGGGTTGTAACTGAGAATTTTTTAAAGGAATAAAGCTGTAATTTTAAAACTCCCTTCACAGTAAAAGTCCATGATTTTATAGCAGTGTTTCAACTAAATATAAGTAACACTTACATACTCCATTCTGAATGATAAGCTAACGCTGTGATTGGTACCGGTGGTGTGAGCTGCACCAATGTTTGGATATGAAGGCCCTTGCGGTATTTTTTCAAACCAGGTCTAACCATCAATGGTGTCTGACCACTGAAGATTGTAGAGGTGTACTCACTTCCTAAATGAACAATTATCGGCTGAAAGGTAAAAAATATATATGTATGATATGAATTCAATAATCAACGCGATGAGCACAATAACATTAAAAAAAACTTTGTTCTGACAATGTACAGGGGTTATCAAGAATTAAAACTTTCCCAACTCAAAGGATTGTGAAGGGCATTCTGTTGATCCTGGTATTCTTTTGAAGCCCGTCAATTTGTTGCACTAAACTTGTCGTGTTCAACTCGTCGCGTGTCAATTTGTGGCAATACAAATTTGTCACCGCTTTATTTCATCACGGTTTAAATTCGTTGTGACATCAATTCAGCACAGAGAAAATTTTTCGCACCGTCAATTCTTTGCTGTACATGTTCCACATGATCTTATACGTAGATTTGTGTGTTTAATAAGAAAGATGAAGAAGAGTGCTCACACTCTTTAACAAAAATAATTCTTTTATGTCATTTTGAAAACATCATTTAAGATTAATATTAAAATTTCTATTAGCAATAATATTTTATTACTTAATAACTGATCAACATATCAATTGTATTTAAAAATTTTAAACATTAAAAAATTGATTTTTGCAAATGATGAAATTTTAATATTTAGTGACAAATTTTGGTGTTTATGATACAGTAATTTTTCATTATTTTGTATTTAAAAAATATTACATGAACCCTCAACATTAAAATAAAGGTAACATCATCCTCAATATGATTTTTTAGGTAATTCAATTCATTTTTAGGATTTTTTCTTTACATATAATTATTCTTTATATTCAGATAATTTTTAATCAGAATCCAAAAGTGAAATAAAAAATTTTTTGAACTGTTTATTCTAATTTAAAAATAGATTTCAGTTGTGCGTTTCTCACATTTGTACGATGTTTCGACATGGCCTTGTGAACTTCACATAAATGGATTTGATTGATTCAAACAAATTGTTCATAGACAAATCTGACAGATTGAAAGCTTCTTTTTTTATGATTCTATCTAATAGATTGCATCCGAAAGAAAATAACCAATATTTTATGAATTTTCAACTCAACTTAATGAACGAAATTGTTACACTCAATTGAATGTTAACATTGAATGTATAGGAATGAATTGCGATGAAATTATAAATACGAGATGCATAAGCAGGGTTCCACCATAGGTCCAAGTTATCTGAAATATTGAGAACATAGGCAGAGATAGACTTGAAAGGCTATGGGAGGGGGTTAGGCACAATGATGGTTATGTCAATTAATATAATGCATAACATTAGATCTGTCAGCCTCGTCATTGAAGCTGGAGGAGGAGAGTATGCCTCTCGTATCCCTGCCCATGATTGGAAGAACTAAAAAATAATGAGGGAAAGGGGGAGGGGCTCTAATGATATTTTTATGGGTAGAAATAGACTAATATTCCTATAAAGTAGTGAAATGTTTGAGGGAGAGGAGATCCAGCTCATGGGTCAGATACAAGCTTATGGGGTCTCCACTGTGATTTACAGGAGTACAATATAAACTTTTTTTTTGGAAGATTTTTCACAATTTACTGCAAGTGAAAATTTATCAATTTTGAATTTGTGAAATTTCAATCAGTTATCCTGGAAAAATAATAAAAAATCACTTTGTAACTATTTTTACGTCAATGAATATTTTTCTTCATTAAAAAAAAAACTGATGAGAAGGGGGAAGCTTCCATTTTTCCAACAAATGAGGAAAAAAAAATTAGTTCCATTTTTGCCAAAATTAAAGCATGTAAAGCAATTTAAATTGGTCGCGACGAATTGACATCGTGAAAAATGCTACGAAATGAGACAAAAAAAAAAGACAATTTCTACAAAATGATGCCGCAACAAATTTGTACAATGACGAATTGACCTAGACCCATATTTTTTGATGTCAAGATATTTTGTAACATTTTTCAATTTAGCACATTTTCCTATCCCTCTTACTTTGCACCTGTAGAAAATTGGTAGAAAGTCTGTTCCATAAAAAAGATATGGAATTTTATTAAGGGGTTTAGTGAGTTCTGCTATGCTGTCAAAGGGTTAAACATATAAATATCAGAAGTATATGCAACATTTTTACAGCTAACTATAAATGATAAAACTAAAAAAATTCTGTTAAAAACCAATTCCCTCCCACAATTAATATTTGAGCTGATTGCACAAGACAACTGCTTAGACACGAAGAGGCGTCGTTCCGGCCTGACAACTTGTGACAGGGAAAGATCAATAGCCATCCCGCACCCGCCTCTAACCAACCTTACCGTATCCAATTTCTCTCGGAGTCGAGACATCGTCTTAACCTACAATCAGCTCTAATGCAACTGACCATGTAGGGCCTACTTCCAAGCTTGCAGGGGAGCTGGTTTCGCAGAGCCAGGCCCTCCTCACCATCCCTCTATCCCTTAGCTCTAAATCAGGTTCGCGAACAGCAAACTGCGAATTGAAGCAGCCATCCCTCATCCGCTTCCTCGGTCATCTCTTCAGTTCGCAAGTTACCCCTCAAGTGGAAGCTCAGTCGTACATAGTGTCAGTCTCGTGAAATCCCAACCCAATTTGGAATTTAACTGAAGGAAACAAAAAATTAAAACTGAATCATAATAAACACTATCGCCCTCTTTTATAACATTCATTCCGTCATTAACTATTGTTTTCAAACAATCAAAATCTATTTTGTTCCATAGTCCAAAAACAGACTGTTGGGATAATAATAGGGACTTCTGTTGGAACAAATGAAATCACAACAATGCTTTCCTGAAATAGAGTTTTTGCTCCTTCACAGGTTACTGGTTGATTTTCTGAGTCATTATTAATCAATACGTCTGGAAATCGATTACAAGTTTTAACTGGTTAATCATAACTTTTTGATAGGTTAATGGGCCGATCAAATTTTAAATCAGGTTTTTTAAATGTCAATTATTTATGTGCAAGGCATGTAGATAGCTGCATATTGATAGCTATATATTATATTGATGCATTAATAGGTGACAAATTAGTTTAATTGAGTTAATTTATTTGATTGGAAAATTGGTGCTGAAAGAAAACTTCGTAAATTTTAGCCATCTGTCAAACCTAAAAGAATAAAGTACAAGGTATTCCCATAATCAAAGAACCCTATTTCAAAGCTGCCTACAGCCGAAACCAGTCCAGAAAATTGTGAAATTTTGTTGATGATTTTATTAAAGGCATGGGAATTTCCTTTTCAAAAGAATAATTATAATTCAAGATTATCGATGATCATACGATTATAAGATTCTTATATGATGGACCACTGGCTAAACGTCATCACCTTATAATCATATTTTTTCATTTTGATTGTCTTTTTGCATAGTTTGATCAGATTGATGACAGCTGATGTTCCACAATGATTATATAAATTTATTATTTGTTGCCTTTGTCTGAGGAGGCTATGTTCCTTTGATTTCATTAAAATTTCTAGGAACACCTATCCTTTGAGAATGCTTCGATCTCTCTCTCCGAGATGTGAAGCAGGGGTGCATTATGCTGTATTGTTATTCAAGCTTCACTTTTAAAAAATTTCGCTAGAACCTAAAGTTTTTTTTCTGACTTTGGTAAACCCTAGTAGAAAAATTTATTCTATAATATCACATTGCATTTGATTTACCAGAGTGTCATTTAAGATCTACAATTCTCTACATAAAAGCAAAAAAAAAAATAAAAGAAAATAAGCTTACCTTAATATCTTTTTCTGCCTCTGATTCAACTAAAGTAAGAACTAAAATGTGACCTGCCATACCTCCAGCGATTAACGTTTTTGTGATGTCATTGAAGACCATTTTTCTTATTGCTAGTCTGGAATCATCACACGAGGAATCATAGTTGCCCAACTGCAAAAAATATATATATCTCATTAAAAAAATAAATTAATTAATTAAAAATGGCCTTGTGGATTTCATTCCTATCTAATTTTTAACTATATTCAATTCTTCTGAGTTGATTTAAACACTCAATTACTTTGCGAAATGGAGGCCAATCATCAATTTCTTCTGAATCTTCACTCCGCTCATAAGTGATGAAGGTGTTTGCCGTCTGGAAAGTATGCAGCAACTTCATCGATGATGGTGATAAGTCCCATAATTTAATGGCTCCGTTTTCGTGACTTGTGACTAGTAAGCTATTGACTAGAGAAGAATCTTGTAATGTTCTCCCACCTTTGATTGGCCATTCCTAGAATTTGTAGAAAATGGCAAATCTCAATGAAAGTTATAAAAGATATGACTGATACAAAACATCAGGGTTGGGTTTTTATATGACAAGTGTCCAAAACTGATTTAAAACATCAAAAACCCTTTTGGATAATGTTTTAAACACAATAGGTATAAGACCTCAAACTAACTTTTTGGCAT
The DNA here is from genome assembly GCF_987345545.1 of Pholcus phalangioides. Taxonomy (NCBI): domain Eukaryota; kingdom Metazoa; phylum Arthropoda; class Arachnida; order Araneae; family Pholcidae; genus Pholcus; species Pholcus phalangioides. The sequence continues at coordinate 8,023,615 of NW_028301637.1, forward strand.
TTTAATTTTTAAACAATAATTTATTACAATAATTAAAAGAAAATATTATAGTTCTGAATTTTGAATTTTTTGACATAAAAAGGATTTAGAACATATAATATAATTTTATGGTTTATTTATCTAAACTACTCATTACCTGCATTCAATTGGCTAAGCGAAATAGAACTGTTTATTCAAAAATATGTGTCATAGGGCATCAGGGTTAGGTTCTTGACTTCAGAAACAAACTCAGTATAAAAATAGTCAAACTTATTGCCAATGTTGTCAAATTGTTTTTTTAACCTGATAGATATGTTAAATAACAAAACACTCACATTTACGTAGATTAACGTATATTATATTTTACATTTTAATTACTGGAAAAAAATATATACAGTAAAACCTCGTTAAGTCGTCACCCTAATAAGTTGTCACTCTGGTTAAGTCATTATTTTTCTTCAGACCCTTCCAGCTTTCATAGACCACAATGTTATTAAACCCTCATTTACTTGTCGCTAATTTCGGTTAACTCGTCACTATGAAAAAGTTTGAGAAAGAGGAACAGACTGTTTTTATGGCTCCCATTAAAAAAAAGAGCTTGTTCACAGCATTGCCATATGCTTAAAAGTCACCATAAAATCCTATATACCCAAACGGAACAGTTTAGGTAACAAAAGTTATGCTGGGGAAGTTCATTTGCCAACTAAGGTTTTTGGAATGTTGGGGACTGTTCAAGCTAGATCTCATTTCTGCATGGGCTCTATTGGAGAAACTGCATGACACCCAAGCTCTGTCGCAAGAAGCAACGTAAGCACTTCACCCCGCCCTCCTGGGGGGTGGGGGCCAGCACATCTCCGGCAAAACCAAAATTTATTGATATGTCAAAGTTTACATATAGTGCAAGGAAATCAAAAACTATGTAAATCGAAAAATCAAATCAATCAAATTAAAGTCAAAGTGCAATGGGCACAGATAATAATCATAGAAAGCATGGACTCTACTAATTTAGGGCTTGAAATTAAAACAAAATATCTTTGTTGAAAAAAATTAGACATTCTTTCCCAAGTCGAGGTCTTCTGTTTACTTTTCCCTGCCCAGAGCCCCTCCTCCAAGTCAAAAGTGTTAGAGATTACTTTGTAGTTGCATCATGAACTACTGATGAAGAATTCAAACACTAAAATTAAATTTGATGTATATGTAAAATTAATGTACAATAGAGAGAGTTCTGTTATGAAGAAAAGCTACTTATTCAAACGGTTGCTCTGTTAGTCTAAATTAAACATTACTAGTACAAATCAAAATGTACAGTACATTTCACCACAATAATTTAAGTAATAAAATATAAAAAACTGCTATTATTTTTTCTTTCGCAATCTATAAATTTTATTAATATTGTTATTTTGAGATTCATACTTTAATAAATGTCATATTACTTTAAATTATTTGATTTTCATAACATTGCACATTAAAACTGATGGAACTCCGCTTAAGTCGTCATAATTTTTCGAAAACTTGAGGTGACGACTTATCGAGGTTTTACTGTATTTTGATGTTTTAAATTTTCTGATTCGCACAAAATTTTATTGCACATAAAAATTCTTATGCAGCATCTGTCAACACACTATTTAAACTCATTTATTTCTACCTAAAAATTGGTCACTCAACTAGTCACTCACTTGATCACTTATATGGTCACTTGGTCATTATAACAGTCACTTATACGTGCACTTGCTTGGTCACTCATTCTGTTACTCACTTGTTCATTATTATGATCACTCATACAGTCACTTGCTTGATCCCTCATACAGTCACTTGCTTGGTCACTCACTTGTTCATTATTATGATCACTCATACGGTCACTTGCTTGATCACTCATACGGTCACTTGCTTGGTCACTCACTGGGTCATTATTACGGTTACTGATATGGTCACTCACTATATCACTAATACAGTGAACCACACAGTCACTCACTTGGAAACTCAAATAAACTCTCACTCAGTCACTTATTCGGTCACCCATATGGTCCACTCAGTAACTTCATTGGACACTCATACCATCACTCAGCTGGTCACTCATACAATCATTCATGTGGTCAATCACTTGGTCACTCCTACAATCACTCACTTGGTCAATCATACAATATTCATATGTTCAATCACTCGCTCACCCACTTTGACACTCACACGGTCAATCACTCGGTTATTCACTTAATCACTCAATCACTCATGTGGCTAATCACTTTGTGACTGATATGGTCAATCACTCAATCACTCACTTTGGAACTCATAAAAGCAATCACTTGGTCACTCATGCGGTCAATCACTTGGTCACTCATGCGGTCAATCACTTAGTCACTCTCTTGGTTACTCATATGCTCAATTAATCAGTCACTCACTTGGAAACTCATACAAGTATTCAGTTGATCACTCACTTGATCACTCATATGATCAATCACTCAGTAACTTCCTTGGGCAATCATACGGTCAACCACTCAATCACTCGCTTGGATACTCATACCGCCACTCACCTGGTCCCTCATACAATCAGTCATATGGTCAGTCACTTGTACTGTCAACTACTTGGTTACTCATATGGTCAATCACTCGGTCACTCGTACGGTCAACTACTTGGTCACTCATATGGTCAATCACTCTGCCACTCACTTGGACACACATACTGTCACTCATATGGTCAATCTCTCAATCACTCACTTGGACACACATACTGTCACTCACTCATACAGTCAATCCCACGCTAATAGATACTGTCGCTCACGTGGTCAATCATTGTCACTCACTTAGTCATTTGTACGGTCACTAACTCACTCCTTAGGCCGATTTCACACTCACTTGGTCACTCACATGGTTACAAATCCACTTATATGGTCACTCATACAGTCGCTCATGCGTTCAGGGCAGGTGAAATATCAGACGAACCTTTCATTTCACATTTGGGAAAAAAAAGATTCAGTGACAGGCTTGAGCGACAGTAATTCTGATGATGATTAGCATTAAAATTCAGCTCACAACGCAGCTGTTTCATGTTACAGAGTGCATCCATATTAACAAAAATTCCCATTACTCAAATCTGCATTTCGTTAGCTGAGGCCGAAAAATCATGGAAAAAAATTGTTAGCCAAAAAATTTGTAAGCCAAGGTGTTTGTTAGCCAGAGTATCACTATATAACAATATCCTTATAATGATAATCACCTATATTACTCTCTGGTCCTGATGCATTATTTTCACAGTGCAATGCTACTTATTAGAACCACAGATAATGTCATCATTTGGATATTGTTATCAGTTTTGCAAAGAACGAAATGTACCAATAGCACAACATCGGAAATTTTTTTTTTATAGTAATCAGGTCTTCTGATAATGTCTTTTTTTCCCATCGAAAGTTTTTTTTTTCTTTTTGCTCATTCTGAAGCTGAGGTTAAATTAAACTTTTCTTTTTGTAAGTTACCATTATCATCCTGCAAGACTATGTAGGAGGCTAGAGAAGGAGTCTTCTTTCCCCCATGGTGACAAACATTTCTGTACATGATGTCATAATCACTCCATAGTATTTGCTGTGGTTCCATATACGTGTGGAGCTGCTTTTGGAATGTGGCCTTCCTATATTTCAACTTTTTAATTGTTAACTTTATAACTTTTATAATATTATTTTAATGACTGGGGACAAATATATTGTGCTGTGCTTGTGTTGTGATACTGTGTTATACTCTGAAGTGTTATAAAAAAATCCCTCCCCTTCAGTCCTTGATCAATTTCTTTCAGCTGATTAGATTTATATTTCTTTTTCCCAGAAACTTTCTGAAGGGGATCCATGAAATGTATTGTTTTTACAAAAAACATAATTTGTGACACAAATTTTTCACGCACACACACACAGTTCCATTCAAATGCCTCATAATGCTGAACAACAAAAAAGGCAGGAACATTTTGCAAATGATTATGTGAGAAAGGAAAACAGAACAATCCCTTTTCATTAATACTAGTTTACCATACATCCCATTCAACCAAATGGTATGCATGGTCACCATACTTTCGAACAGGACCTTTTTTGGATACAGTCATCATTTGGGTATGGTTATCAGAGACCCTGTGAGTCCAGATGTGATCACATTAAGTGGAATGAACTACATATCCCATCTTTCACATAGCACCATTGTAATGATACATTTCTCTGGTCTCTCGAGTATTGTTATATGAATGTTTCACTGGATATGACATTCGTACCGTTGATTTCAAAAGGTTTCCCACAGACCCTCTGGAGTTTGCAAATAAGGAGTAAGAGGAATGAACTTCAAAACTTCTGTGACATGCAGAAAGGATGAATATTGATGTTCTTTTATGTAACACAAACATGCATTGAACCTCAGACAACTCAAACCTTTAAGCGGTAATGACAAGATATCTTGCTTCTATAAAAGCCTCTTATTTTAGCATTGACAAGCCCAGATATTTTTTTAAGTGATTTGTCAATGAAAAACTTTTCCCTGTACTCCTCAGTTTGCAACTGCTGGAAATTGGAATAAAGCCTACTTCATTAAAAAATATATGCCATTACGAAGGGGATTTAGTGATTTCTGATTGCCTCTTAAAGGGTTAAATTAGGTGCAATGCTCAGTTGTCATACAGCATAGTTTCCATCCCCTCTAGCTCAGAAATTTTTTTCTCTCATCACCCCTCAACTTAAAAGTGGACCCACAGGATCCTATGTTAAATCTGTAGGTTCTATCATCCTCCCTGGACCATTCCATCGTCCGTTGGGGGAAATACTGTCTGTTTTGGGAAACACTTGTTCATAGTGAGGGAGAGTGAAAATCTTTTATTCCAAAAGGATATTTGAGCAAAACATAAAGAAACATCAAGAAAGGTTTTTCAAACCTTTTTCAAGTGGTGATGGGGGAAATAAATACTATAGCACAAAACAAACTACAAATAACACAGATCTGCATACTCACACTTTCAGAATATAAATCAGCCCCTCCATTCACACTGACATCCTTGAGCAATCTAGCTGTATCGAGATGTACCTCTGGAACGCATGCAGCACAAGTTACAGGTGAAGAATGAGGTATATCAAGGTATGGTAGACGGTAAGGTAACCAGGTATCTGACTCTAAGTCGAGAACTATGAGTTCTTCTTCTAATAGGATCACAAGAGAGTGTGGATTGTCGAAATCTTCAAATAAAAGAAAATATAGCAGGACATGTCACCATATTATTTGTGATGTTTGTCAATAACATATGATATTTTTGAGTAATGCAAAAGTTGGGTAACCTTATGGAAGAGCACCCACTTATCATCACGAGAGATCTATGATCGAACCCTGATATAGCATCAACCCCACTTAGTAAACTGAAATTTTCAGTGATCATATCTTACATATAAGGACTGCAACAAACTCAATCGAGATTTGATACAATGCCAAACTTATGAATCTCCCACAATTCTTCAAAACAAATGATGGCGTTGAATCTGGGTGACTGTATTGGCATGTAGTATATTGTTATGAAGGTTTTTAACAGCAATTACTACTACTAAACCATACATGCACTTCTTCCATATTCCTCTGCGGAACTTCTAATGAATTGGTACGTGTTGGAATGTGTGTGTCCTTGTTGTTAATCTAACGTGAAGCTTGTTTCTGTGTAATGCTTGTTATAGTGCTGCCATCTGCTACCTATTTTTTGAAATATGAGTGAAGTGTCATGATTGAAGATTCACCATTGTAGGCCTGTTGCTTTCTGTGGTGAAACTTTTAAATAGGGAGATCTGCTCACATTCGTGTCTTAAAGTTGGGAGGAACCACAGAAAACCAACTTCATCCGACCACCACTGTGGGGTTCGAGCCTGGGACCTCGCGACGCAAGTCTTTCACTGATGACCACTACAGCAGCGGGTTTTTAACAGCTGGTTGATGAGAAGATGAATTTGGGGAAGAGAGAATTAGACGGCCCTTGTGGCGTATCAAACCCATGTCCTCTCACTTGCTGCGTGCGTGACGTAGACCACAAAGGCAACGAATATCTCAATCTTTTCTTAGAACCTGTGCACACTGAACGGAACCGCACATGGATAGTCGGACCTAATTCAGGCCAAAGCTCACAATTGCTGACTGAGAAACCAGGTGGTGACTTATCCGAGAATGATGTCACTCTCCACTGTCTTTCCTAAATTCCTATTTTCTCTCTTTCCCAAATTCATTTTTGCATCAACCATCTGTTAGAAACCTTCATATTGATAGCGGAGAGTGACATCATTCTAAGATATGTATATTGTTGTCTTTTTTTCTAATAAAACCCACTTTTTGAAATTTTATTTCAGTACATTGTTCAGCTCTCACACTGAAACTTGTATTGAACAGATTGTTGTAACTCATTGATAATTTGTCTCCATATTAACTTGGTTAAATAAGAAGACAACTGACAATGAGCTATACCACCTCACCACTTGTTACTCTATTTCACTTATCCTCACATGCACTCATGCTTTGTTTCTCCATATGGACATCAGTCTCATTAACTACTTTGCAATAAATGATATTTATATCTGTCAAGTTGGAACAGTTATCAAAGATGCCCAAACACATTCTAAGACTACTGAAACTAAGCTGATGAGAGATTTGAGAAATTAGTGGTATTGTTGGCTGTGCATCTCAGGGGTTTTAGCTAATAGGTGGGGAACAAAGTTTTTTCCAGAAATGATAAGCAGTGTCAGACGAGCTGCAGTAGTTGTGTTTACAGTCTAATTTGCATAATCGCTATTGTTTTGGAAATGTTAAAATGTGTTCTAGTAGTATGCCAAATTTTGTTAATCGTTTGAAACTTTTAGGTGTAATTACGGGATGTGTAAAATGTCTGTTGAAAAATATAAAATTTGTCACATCATTTGGTTCCACTGAAAATTCAAACTTGGTGCATTTCAGGACTCCAACCGCAATGAATTCCGTCTTAAGAGAGTCCACTGTAAGTGCCAGAACAGTAGGATACTCTTTCTAGTATGGATATTCCCCTAGACAATCCGGTTGGAAATTGCCCGGTGCAAGGGCAAAAAAGGTCACCAGATGCACACTGACATGCAAGAAGGTCATATTGTCTGTCTTGGGGATATCACCTTGAAATAATTTTCTATGACTTTCTTCGAAAAAGCTATTTCTTGCTCTTTTTTTTCTTTTTTGCAAACAATTTCCAGCAAGAACTTCCCCCCCCCCCCTAATATTTACACACAGACAAAAAAAATTACTCTCTCTAGAAAGAGGGCTATACAAAAGGTGTCAAGCTGGCAGGGTTGGTAAAAAAACCGGTTTTTTTGAAAAAAACCAAAAAACCGGGTTTTTTTGGTTTAAACCAGGTTTTTTTGGTTTAAACCGGTTTTTTTGTTTTAAATAGTATTAACATTAAAAACAATGAAATTTCTGAAAAATCATTCAAACTTCTGATAATTAACTAAAATAAAATGTTTATTAATGTAATTAACACTATTCCCATGCTAATTAATCAATAAATACATTTGAACAAAAACCAACTTTTGCAATTTAATTATTTTTTGCTTAACTCAATGGATTACTGTGTGTTTGAAAATTCTTTTAATGTTATTATTAATCATATAATATATAAAGGTTTTTCTCCAGTTACTTTCAGTATACTTAATTAGGAAGCTATTTTGCAAAAAGTAATAAAAATTAGGTGAATATAATGCATTTAATGAAGCATAAATAATGCAGATTAATTAGCAATGATTTACGATATACTGGGTGATTATAACTAAGGTTCTGATTTCAAAACACTAAAAAAAGAACGATTGTCAGAATGACTTGAAAATTGACATGAATATTCCTGAAAAAATTCAATTTTATTTGATAAAGGGGAAAAAATACTTAAAAATGTAAAATTAATGACATCATCCAACATGTGGGAAATTTGCTCGCAGAATGGAAACGATAGCCAGTCATGGCAGAATGATACCTTAATTATAGCATTTCACGAGCTCATAATTCATGGAAACATCACAAAAAACGAAGTAATTGAACAAATAACTACAACTTACTTAAGAAATGTAAAATATGTTGTCCACTGCGTGTTCTGGCTATGAGAAGTTGAAAGCACAAAAATTCTTGTTCAACAACAGAATCGGAGTATGCCATGGTCATAATGTGGATGTGCTTGCAATTCAGCTTTATTAAACCAAACATGCCCCCCCCCACCCCGTTAATATTCCTGAGGAACTTCTAACATATAGGGAATGTGCTGGAGATTGCAATTCACCAAAGTTTGCAATCTGACCACTGTTTATAACATTTTGCTGTACCCCCACAGCCAGAAGTTGCAAGGGTTAAGGTGCATCCTGTCAAAATAGGTCTTCAGCAGCTGCTTTGCTGGTATTGCAATGTGCATCTTGATAGAAGTTCTATCCACACACTGATGCTGTGGAAGTGCCGAAATGATGTGGTTGCACAAAATAGATTATATTGCTGGCCAAGTACAGCATCATCTACTTGCACATTTTGCACTTTTTTCTTTTGCAAAAGAAACTTCCATTGCTTCAGGAGTATCCATGCAAATTTTCAAGTTATTCTGATCAGTACGTATTGTATAGTTTTGGAATCAAAACTTAAATTATAATCACCCTGTACATAGCTGATTATTTTTCATAAATCTGTTACTACTATACAGTAGAACCTTGATTAACTGGGCTTAACAGTGTGTGTGTGTGAAAGTATAAAAAAAAAACCAACTATTGAATATTAAGACTGGGAGATATACAGTAGGAGATGTGCTACTTCTTATGGGAAAGAAAATGAAAATGTATGTGAGGTAGTATAACTACTAGTACACTAGTCTTTGTCCTTTAAGGACAGCTGGTCTTTATTGGATTATAGGACCACCTGCCCCTAGCATGATGGTGTCAATACTGTAGCTGCTTCTTTGTGAAGGGAAAAAGAAACCCTGTGAGATAATACACCACTACATTTAGATGTGTGATGCAATCCTTATTCATGAATTTGCTAAAGATTGAGCATCGGAATGTAGCCAAAGGTTAGAAAATGTTGTAAGAATGAGGAATTTTGGCTTTTGTATATACACTGCTGGCCACCCTAATTGCAACACCAAGAAAGACGAGATATCGCAACAATATTTATTTTGTAGATAACATGTTGACCAAGCATCAAATGATTAAATTTATAGACCTCTGTGAAGTGTGGTTCCTGCCAAAATCAGTAGCCAGAGTAGCTGTCATTGTTGGAGATCACCGCTGCCACACGCCTCGGCATTGATTCAAAGAGACTTTGGATGTGTTCTTGGGGTACAGCAGACCAAGCAGCTTCCACGTGTTGCCAAAGTTGATCTGTTGTGGCAGCTGGGGATGTAATCTGGGTCAATCGTTGAGCAACCATGGACTACATGTTTTCTATTGGCAAAAGATCCGGAGAGCGAGCTGGCCAGGGAAGCAATTCAATCTGGCGATTGACGAAGAACCTTTGGACAATGCGTGCCACGTGTGGTAGCACATTATCCTGTTGAAATATGGCTGTGGGCAAGCCCTGAAGGTAAGGAAGGACAACTGGCTCCAACACCTCAGAGATGTAGCGCTGGCTTTTTAAAGTACCGGCAATGCGTACTAGAGGAGTGCGAGAGTGATATCCAATACCGCCCCATACCATAATACCCGGTGCAGGACCAGTGTGGCGGTGCATAACGAAGATGTTCAGCATCCTCTCTCCATGGTGTCTCCAGACTCGAATCCGACCATCGTGGTGTTGCAGACAGAAGCGTGACTCGTCAGTAAAGACAATTTCATTCCATTGTGCCGTCCACATCCTTCTTTCATAGCACCATTGGCGGCGGAGACGTCTTTGGTTCTGCGTCAAGGGTAGACGAAGCAATGGACGTCTTACGGACAGACCACTCTGCTGTAAACGGTGTCGAATGGTACGCGCAGACACTGGATGATGCGGTACAGACTGAATGTGCTGTGCTATGGTTCGTGATGTGGCTGAGCGATCCGTCACTACCATACGCACAATACGCCTGTCATCACGTGAAGTTGTGCACTGAGGTGGATGCGATCAAACACGTCGGTCCGTCGTACCCTCCTGCATCCAACAATCACATATCCGCATTACATTTGTTTGGTTTCGTCCAACACGACTACCGATTTCCCTGAAAGATAATCCACAATCTCGGTAGGCCACTATCCTTCCTCTGTCGAACTCGGATACTTGATCAAAAGATGATCGTTGTTTTCTACGAGGCATAATTGATCGTTTTTTTTAAAAAACCACAAGAAAAACACCGCTGTACTTCAAATCGTCGAAATCTCCAAGCCTTCAATAGCGCTTTGAAGTGGCGCCACAGGCGCACGTGATGTGCGTCTGCGCTGAAATTCTAATCATTTGCATGTCTCACCTCCGCTAATGCATGTTGTAAATTTCATATTATTTGCATGCTTCCTTCAGGGTGTTGCATTTATGGTGGCCAGCAGTGTAACTAAGATACTTCATATGAAAAATATATATATATTATGGCCACTTTTATGAGACTTTTTGAAAAAAACCACTTATAAAATCTTATGTCATTTAAAGATATACCATCAGAATGTACCCCAAGGATATAAAATATGGTAAAAATGAAACATTTTGGCTAATGAACCAATATGATATTTTTCAAGGGGAAAAAAATGATATTTAGGCAACTTTTATTTGATTTTTTGAAAAAAACCGAAGTGGTTTTTTTAAAAAAACCACTTGGTTAAAACCAAGGTTTAAACCATGGTTTAAACCAACGTGGTTTAAACCAAACAACCCTGCAAGCTGGTTACGAGAAAGCTGGACAAAATCCCCAAAATCCCTCTCATCTTCAGCTGATTGATTTACCAACTGAGCTGTTTCACTTCAACTTAAATAATCTGATATTAAAAAAAAATTTCTCACCAGATTCATCACAAGTGTCTGATATCGTGAAAAAGTCTATCACTTTTGAAGACAGATCCAAAACTTGATGCTTGTCTCCACACAATATTGATACTGTGAATTTCTCCCCATGGATAGACCTGGGCATTCCACCACTGAATATTATATAATCATCCCTGTATAAAATCAAACAATCATTTACAATACACAAAAATATCTCTTAAACCTAAAATGAATGATTTTATAAAGTTTAAGGCAAGTATACTTCTCACTGACCAATTATTGCCTGGACACTTACATATAGTGTGTCCGAATCAAATGTCCCTAATTTCAAACAGTGGCTAAAAATCAGTAATGTCACGTATGGTGGCGATATTAGAAAAATTAGGCTGCCCAGTTGAGTGAAATTGAAGACAAATTTTCTGAAAGTGTCATTACGTATTCTGCCATTGCAACTGGGAAAAAGGGAGTAACCATAAGACAAGTGCAAGTTGGGATCAAATGTCCCTATTTTTAATCAGTTCCTACACTCTACAAGAATTCAAAAAGGATAAGAAAAGCATATATATTGGAAGCAACATGCAAAAATTTTATGTCAAAAAATCTATGTACATCCACATGAGCTTTTTTTTGCCCGGATGAAAAATAGCTCGATGACCATATTATGTGGAAGTGCACTCCACACATCAATTTCGAAATTGTATGGCAATTTTCTGAATCCTAAATTTAGCTATTGTCCTGCTGGAATAATACAAATGGAAATGCTACAAGCAGCAAAATGTTCAACAAAGTAGTTAAAAAATGATGCCCATAAAAAAATATTGACGCTAAATATATCTAAACTACAGTATTTTAATGGGTATAAAGAACCCCTGTTTAGCAAACATTGAGTCCCAAAAATATGAGGGATTATAATAATCCCTCATATTGTTGGAAACAAAAAAATCAGGGAGCTCCTTATACATGTTAGAGTATGGCATATAAAAAATACGGCAGCCCAATAATAGCAATAGAAAAATAATAATTATGATTAAATATAAATATACTGACCATAAAAATTTATGGTTGTCTCATCTAAATATGGAGAAATTCTCGATTTACCTCAATACTTTTATAGTGTGTCTTTTTAATTTGATCACTTTTGTCGCACCACTGTCATTTTTTGTACACGAGGGCTAATTAGACCGGGACCTACAATTTATTGCCAATTCCAAACGGCAGACTTGTTTTTTATACTCGTCGAGAGGTTGGTGTGCTAACCCCTCGATGGGGGGCCCCCTGTGGTAGCAATTGTTTCTGCGGTCATGTCGCCGTTTCTGTTGTACCCGTGTCAGGAAAGTTTTCTGACAAGGAGGAACCGGGTATGGAACAATGTGTCGGGTGGTCCAGTGGTCAACGCTGTGGGTATGGAACTTGTGACACCTCTTAACATCCTTTCGTACTTTAGGCGAGTACCTTATCGGCCTGAGCTACCGCGCCCCGTGTCTTTTAAACGTGTCAATTGTGTTAGAATTCATGACTACCAGAGGTCAGCTATTCCATTTAGTAACAATCTTATCAGAGAAAAACTCCTTGCCATACCACAACCTGGACTTGTCACTTACTAAATGATACTGGTGTACCCTTGTCAAAACAGTTGATTGACGGTATATTATTAACTAATGATCCATTCATTCTATTAATCCCATTGAAATTTTCAAACACTTTCATCATATCCCCAGACACCTGCATGACTCCATTGTAAACACATTTTAGAAATTGAGTCTTTCTTCAAGTACTACACATACTGACATTGCTCTCTACCCCAGACCCACTTATCAAGAGGGGGGGCTAACTGTCCCTTTACATCCAGTATTGATGTAAAAAAGGAATACGATAATATGTTGGGGTACATAAGGAATACATGTTGGGGTAAATCGAGAAGCTATCCATACTTAGTATAAGACAACCATAAGTATTCTTTATGGGCATTGTATAGTATTTTATCATGTGTATATATTGATTATAATTTTTGTTAATTGCATTTTTAATTGGGTTGCTATATTTTTTTTCGAAATATATGACATCCATATTTTATGGGCATCTTTTTCTCAGCCACCTCGTTGGGCACTTTGCCTGTTATGGTGTTGTGTTTGTATTTGTATCATGAAGAATGATTTTGGAGTCAGAGCCAATGTTATCTGCCATCTTAGATTTAACTTTCTTTTTACTACCCATTTTAACTTTCTTTAATGCCCTTTTTTTTCAGTAAATGATGGCAGGTCACCTATTCCAGATACAAAAGTGAAACACGTGACCTGTCATCATTTAATGAAAAGAGGAAGGGTGTTGAAAAAGTTATAAAGGATAGTAAAAAGGAAGTTGAATCTAGATTGGCAGATAACATTTGCTCTGACACAAAATCATTTTTCAGGTATGTCAGCAATAGCTGTAAGGGGACAGTTGCCCCCCCCCCCCCTTGATAGGAAGGTCTGGAGTAGAGAGCAATGTGAGTATGTGTAGTGCTTCGAATGACTTTTTCACTTTGGTTCTTAATACAGAAAAAAATATTCAATGTACTGGTGTTGCAAGGGGTAATAAAATTCTCAACAAAATTCAAGTGGAAGATGTGGAGGTCCTAAATCTTCTAAAAAATGTATCCGCAAGCAAAGCAGCAGGACCAGATGATGTCTATCCCAGGGTCCTCAGGGAATGTGATGAATTGTTGAGGCCAGTTGCATACAGGAGTAGTGTTGCTGAGGGTATCGTCCCATGGGATTGGAAACTTGGATTATCCCATCAATACTCGATCAGAGTATTGATGGGATTGTTAACAAATTTGCAGATGACGTGAAGCTAATTGGGGTAGTCAGGAATCAAAGCGATAGGGAATTGCTCCACACCAAACCAATAAGTGGCTTAGGTTTTCCGAACATAGTTCAGTGGTGGTCAAAAATGCAAATAGAATGCTAGGTTTCAATCTTAAAAAGATCTTTCACATTCTTCTAAAGTCATTCTTCTGCTTTTCCGAGACTCAGTTTGTCTTGCAGTGGTGTATACTGTTAGATTTTGGAGACCATACCTACAGGGAAGAACAGACATTGTTGAGGGGGTGCAGAGAAGAGTTATGCATGCTCTTATTGGCACACAAAGCTTGAGCTATGAAGAAAGACTTGATTTCTTGAATATGTTTATATTGGAGGATATGATGGATAGGATGGACCATGAATTACTAATATACCATCAATCGATAGGTTCGACAAGGGGACACCAGCATTGTTTATAGTAAGGAACAATTCCAGATTGTGGTGTCACACGAAATTTTTCCTCTGATAGGATTGTTAGTAAATGGAATATATTACCACTGGGAGTCATGAATTCTAACACAATTGACACGATTAAAAAGAAGTATGATAGCAGGATAATGCTATCGAGAAGCTATCGATACTTAGATTAAGAAAACCACATAATTTTTTTTATGGGCAGTGCATTACATAGTATTGATTATTAGTTTTTCTTCTATGATATATGCTTTTATATTGTGTTTTTGTATTTTGGTTATATCTGAAATCCCTATTTTTTATGGGCATCTTTTTCCCACCCTCTTGATCGGGCAATTCGCCTGTTGTGGTTTTTGTATTAGTGTTTTATATACATTTTCATTGCTCCCCATAGGAGGTAAATAAGAATTTAACTGCTCTATTTAAGAATAATTTTATTCAAAAAGAAAACTCACCCGCCCTTCACAGATTTCCATAATATACGGTGAATTGCTTTACAAGCAAATGGACCTGCAAAATAGGATGGACTCATAAATTTTTCTTATTTTTGACCAAAAACATTCTCAAAAATTCTTATCGTATTTCTTGAGGCACGTGTTTTTGTCTCTGTGCATCTTTCCGATGATATTACACTAAAAACTGAATTCAAAAGTGTACATAAAAAAAAATTGACGTTAGAAATATTCATGACAAAACTACCATATAATGTGATTGGCACTTCAGCAGGTTTTGAGGGATCTTCAGTGGACCAAACTACATAACTTCCATCGCTGTGAGAACTCATGAACCTGTCTCCTCTCCTGTGCCAGTCTATTGATTCTAGACCCTATCGAGGGAGGAGTAAAAGAATTTTAAAAACATTTGTTATTGATTGTTACAGATTAACAATATGCATGTTATAAATGTCATTAATATGTCAGAAGACCGTGTGTGACTCGGATTGGCTGATTAAGAAATAAAAGATTTATAAGCCATAGTAACAGCAAATAGATATGAATTTTGGCAAAAATTTACAACTTTTAAATGAAGATTTTGCAAGGACAGACTAAGGTATTGTGCAACCCAGTAAGAAAACTGCTTTGCAGCCCTCTAAAATAATTTTCCCCGATCCTACAGTGTTCTCTGCACCCTGGCACATGCTTAATTTACATTAACCAAGAGAACGCTCATCACACTATGTAGTGCGTACTATATTTATGGTAAAAAAAAATTAATTGACACTTTGCAATAAATTTGAGCCTATCTTCCCCCAGCGAGAAAAATTATAAGTGTACCCCGGGCACTTTGAAGTATGATAACCACCGCCCCTCCCCCCCCCCCCCCAAGAGGATGGGGCTGGCGAGGTTTTGGCACGGGGGAATGGAATTATTATTATTAATTTTGTTCCTTCACCTTATAAATTCACTATGGGAAGGAGGGGGCGTGAAAAATATCTGTCCAGCAGGCCCATCACAAAAATCACAGTCTACCCTCTGTCAAACCCTCTCTGCCGCAGGGGGGCCATGTCTATAATATATGCACACAGCACACCACAATGGAAGGGCTGTCAGGGCTAGACAACAGATTATCTCTACCTAGAGCTACATCTAAACAATCTTTCATCTGGGCAAGCATGCATTCTCCTCCCCCCCCCCCCACCATGTAGTTTTAAATATGTCGTTAAAGAAAGAATTCACTGCTCTTGCTTGTCTAGCAACTGGGGCATTGAACCCACATGTACTCTTGGCTTGGAGCAGGGCCCGTTTCTTGCATGGGAAAAAAGGGGTACATGCACAGGGGCCACAAATGTTCGGGACTAGGAAATAATTGGCTGCCTTTTGCATTACAGCAGAGGTCCTTACCCTAACCTCTGCCTGAAAGAACACTATATAAGGGGGCCCTAAAAACTCATATTTGTCCAGGGCCTGAACTTAAGGTCTTGGCTTAAAGGAGCCAGTGGAAACCTTTGACTTGTGGGTTCCCTGTCTTGGACAGAATTTTAAGCTATTGGTTTGTTAAGAAGTCAAAATGTAAATCAATATAATCAATGTATTTTTATTACGTTTTACGGCTCCTAAAATTTAGCGGCCCAGTGTGGTTGCACCCTTTGCACCTGCCTAAGTCTGACCATGGGATTACATGCTGAAAATTACAGTGTAATTCAATATCTTCTATAAATCGCCAACCCCAAACATTCAAGAAACTGAAACAAGAATCCTTACCTGGCTACTAACGAAAGTGCTGATAACAAGAAGCGATTTGATATCCCAGAGTACAATAAGTCCATTTTGATAACCTATCAATAATGAGTCTGGGTTTCCTGGTCTTTCTGATATAACTTTCACACCACCCTGGTTGAGGTTAACATTTTCAGGAACACTAAATAAAAAAATATAACATTGACAAAATAACGATACATTATTTTTAGGAGTCACTGTAAGGAAAAACCATAAAATAAATCAACTTGCAAGATTAAACACAAGCATCAACATCATCATACGTCCTACAGTTTGACATAAAATTCAACTTGCAAAGTAGTATGAAGAGGCATTCAATTTTGAGAATGCTCCGATACAAGAACTTTAAAAATCGTAAGCACATGGTATACCTCTGTATAACAACATCATGATATATAACACTTTCAGCCAATTCGAATGTTTCCACGCTCAATGTATAAATATTGCCGCACATAGTTCCAAGGAATATTATATCGTTGCTTAACTTCAAGTAAATGGCTGTAATCCTTTTCATCCTGCAATAGTAGTTTGAAAAAAAAATTTGGTAATGCTGTTTATGCACAGTAAAACACTCATACATTAATATCCAGATGCATGCCACCCCGCATTCAAGTTGTCTCACCCTTAAATTTTTTTTTCAATCCAGCATTTGTAGTACATTTTTTTTTCCAACTGTATTTTAAAACAGGAATCCCCCCCCCCCTGAGCTAAGATACTGAATTTTTATTGCGCAACCTACGTTTTTTGTTATTGAGCCATTGCGAGGAGCTGGAATTGAATTATCTAATGTATATCATAAATTTTGATATTTTTTTTTATGTATAATACGTTCCATGGATTCCTTGAGAAGGCCTCTGAGGAAAAAGAAATTTGAATCTGATCAACTAAAAGAAACTGATAAAGAACTGAAGGGAAGGGATTTTTTTTTTTACACATTTGCCTTTACTATAAAAAGGCCATTGCAAAAGCAGCTCCACACATACACATGAAATCACAGCATATACTACAGACTGATTACAACCTGAAGTATGGATACGTTTGTCAACAGTGGAGAGAACACCTTCTACCCTCCTACATACCGTATATATACTCAAAAAAAAGCTGACCCCCCCCCCCCCGCCCCCACTTCAGGACCACCAAAACCGCAATACACTGAAAACCAGTGTATAAGCCAACTCGTACATAAGCCGACCCCCCCCCCCCTACTTCAGGACCACCAAATCCGCAATAAATTGAAAACCCGTGTATAAGCTGACTCTAAAAAATCTGTGCATTTTAGAGAAAACAAATTCTTATATTTTCATAGAAAATGAACAGCTTGCGGAAATTTACAACAGAAAATGATTCTAACTTTTTAAGCCGTTTCTTCTGAGTCTCTAAACTCATCGTAATTCATCAGATCCTCGCAGGGTGCGGCATCTTCGTTTTTATCCTCATCTGGGCTGTTATTGCTATTGTCATTTTCAAAGATGATATCATCTTCAGTTCCGTCCATCGCATTGCCGATGCAACACTTTTTTAAGGATCAGTGGAAAAAGAATTCCACGCTTCATGTACCCATTGGCACACTAGACCAATGTCAGGTTTCTTCAAGGCACTACTGTTTGTAGTTTCTTTATCATCAGAACTCATCCATTCGAACCACAAATTCCTCAAATAGCCTTTGAATGGCTTGTTGATGCTCACATCTAAAGGCTGTGCAAACGTTAGCCCACCTTTAATCAAAGCCAATGATGTTTTCGATTTCTTTGCCTTAGCTTTGACATTATCAGTTCTGTGGGGTTTGAACATATCCTATACCAATAATGCGGGGGTCGATATTTTCTCATCAAAAACTGACCAGAGTATAAGCTGACCCTCCACCCCCTCCCCTCCACCTTGAGGAACGAATTTTTCCACAAAAAAAACTTGGCTTATACACGAGTATATACAGTAGTCTTGTCTTGTAGCCTGATAACGACAACTTACAGGGAAAAAAATAAGTTTAGCTTCCTTAGAACCTTAGCTTCAGAAAGCACAAAAAAATTTCAATGGGGAAAAAATGGCAACATTAGTTAAAGTCCTGATAACTATAAACAATTTTTTCCCATGTTATGATATTGGTCCGGTCCATTCCATTCTTTGCAAAAGTGATTACAATACCTGAATGATAACATTATTCATGCTTCTAATAAGTGGTGTAGAGTGTATTAGCATATGTAGGGTGATTATAATTAAAGTTCCCATAGTCTATAAGTAGTTCTTCTCAAAAACTGCTTATCTGAATACAGCCAAATTTGTAGGATATCTTAATGAGACCTCATGGAGTGATTTATGAAATAAATGAAATACAGTTCAATTTTCAACCACTAGGTGAAAAGTGGTGCTTTTTTATTGAATTTCATTTTTTTCCCATGGACCATATAGCGTATATACCAAGTTTCAATGGAATACGTTTTTCAGAGCGGTTGCTACATTGGTATGATCAGTGTCAGTATGCTGAAACTACTCAGACCTAAGTAGGACCTGTTCTGCCCCAAAGCAGAATGTCCGAAATCTACGACATGCATCACAGAACAATCAGTTCTACTGCAGAACAATCTGGAAGAATTTTAAGAAATCACTATTATGGGAACTTTTACTGCAGAACATTTCCAGTCAGCCGAGAGCTCGTTGCAGAACAATGCAAAACATTCTGCTTTGGGGCTGTTCTGGTAGAAGCATTCCATTAAATCTTAGTATACACTATATGATCTATGGGAAAATGTAAAATTCAATAAAAAAGCACCACTGGTTGTAAAAAATTGAACTTTTTTTCATAAATCTGTCTCTAGTGGTTGCATTAAGCTATCCTAAAAATTTGTCTGTATTCGAATTTGTGAGAAGAGCTACTCAGAGTACAGGAACCTTAGTTATAATCACCCTGTAGACGCTCATCATTTGGTACAGATACAACCCTTTATTTACTCATGAATTGAATATTACATTATGGGTTAGTGCAATGGTGATAGGCAATGGGAACACTGGTCTCTCATCTGGTGTTTTTAAATCATACAAAGTTTGATACATAGTTAGCAGATGTTCCATACCCCATAATGTTTCCCCCAATTCACAAATGCCGAATTAAAATTGATATTTTGTTATCAATGTACAGCATAGAGTTCCCAGCAAAATCTGCTTGATCACTTTGCTGGGAAACCCTGACCAAAACTCGAGAATTTCCCTGACTTTCACTGACCAAAACTCCGGAAGAAAAAACACTATTCAAACTCTCACCCTTTTAAATAAGCTCTTCGGGTTTCAGTTTTTCCCCTTTACAGAATTTTTTCCAAACTTTTATCAAATCTTTGCATGTTTCCCAAATTTTTGCAAAAAAAATAACCTCTCTTTTGCAGCAAAAGCTCTAAATACAGTAAAACCTCTCTTTTGTGAACACAGAAGGAATAAAAAATAATTCTGTAAAAGAAGGGTGACCCTTAATCAGGGGGTTTGAAATATATTCTTCTATCATATAAGGGGAAATTATTATTTTATCGTAAAAAAGAGGGGGTGGCTGCATCTGAGGGGGATGGCTGTTAAGAGGGGTTTTACTTTACATTCTCCCTGACTTTCCAAATTGCTTGGAGCCCTGCAATAGTTATTATATCACAAGTCATTTTTTTTTTTGGATGTAAATGGGGTATTTGTGTGGTCAGTTTAGCTGTCATTAAAATATAAAATAAGCAAAGCTGTGCATATCTATACTCACATGCCAATTAATGTAAAACTTTTCGTTTCATTCAAACTACACTTGTTATCAACATCTTGCAACTCCCACAGATGCAAACTGTTGTCTTCGCACAATGATACTAATCGACCCTACAAAAAAAGAAATAAAAAATTGATCAAAATCCATGGATCCGACATTAGAGGCCATTCTAAGTATTATGTCAGCAGATTTTTAGCCTTGTCAGCAAAATTTCTACACTCCGCCCCCATCAGAAAAATTTTGTCAGCTCTTTTCCCCTCCACCTCCTAATGCATGTTGGGATCTGAAACAAGCGGGGTCACAAGGCCCCCCCCCCCCTTTGCCCACCCCTGATGATAAAAAAAAAATTTTTAATTAAAATTTTGGAAAAACGTACCTTTATATGGTACTAGCTACTAGCTTTTACCCGCGTGGCTTCACTCGTGTGCATTTGATAACCTGAAAACTATTCAGCGATGATTCCCCCCCCCCCCCATATAACATTTGAATCCTTTCATGATCTTTTTAGTGGATGAATTTTCAGAAACCCCATCTTAGTGGGTATCATCATAAAATATAATAGTCGAATCCTGTTTTAACAAATATCATTATAGCAAAAAGAAATCTCGCTTTAACTAACACTTTTCTATAATCTCCAACCAGAAAAGTCTCCTTAAGAACAATGCAAAGTAACCTGGAATTCCTATAACAAAATTTTGATGTAATAAAGTAATTTCTCCGGTCTCTTGGAGTTCGTTATATTGGGATTCGACTGTACTGACTAAATTTCATATTTATGGCTTTAGCAATTTCAGCTCAGTGATAATTGCTCCATATAAACTTTGAACCCCCTCCCCCATTAGGAGGTTGAATTTTGTAAAATCCCTTCTCAGTGAGTTTCTACATTACAATACAAAAATACTGACAAAATTTCATATTTACAGCTTCAGTGGTTTCAGCTTCGCATGATTTCTCTATGTTACCTTTGAACCCCCCCCCCCCCCTCCCAACCCCCTAAGGGATCAGATTTCAAAAAAAAAAAACTTTTTAGTTTGCTTTATGTCATGAAATCAAAATTGACTGAATTTCATATTTATAGCTTTAGCTATTTCGGCTCAGGATGATGAAAGAGTCAGTCAGTCAGGCAATGTAATTTTATATGTGTAGACTCCCCATTAACTGTGGTTTCGCTCGCATGGATTTGGTAATCGGCAAATTACTCGACGATGATGGGGCTCAGTGATGATAGGGCGAGTTCGGCTCAGTGATAATTGCCTTATATAACTTTTGAACCCCCAGGGGATTGAATTTTTAAAAATCCCTTCTCTGTGAGGCTATACATTGCAATATAAAAATGCTGACAAAATTTCATATTTATATCTCCAGCGGTTTGGGCTTGGCGTGACTTCTCCATGACCCCCCAACCAATTAAACCCCTTTATCATCCCCTTAGGGGTGAAATTTAAAAAAAAAACACTTAAAGTTTGTCATTATGTCATAAAATAAATTTACGGACCAAATTTCATGCATGCTACCTTTGAACCCTCTTATGGGTCAAATATCGAAAGAGCCCTCCTTAGTTAGACCTTACGTCATGAAATGAAACTTCTGACTAAATTTCATGAATTTCAGCGCTTTTGGCTAGGCACGATTTCTCTATATTACCTTTGAACCACCACTTCAAAAAAAAAAACCTTCTTAGTTGATTTTTAAGTCATGATCTAAAACTTCTGATCGAATTTCATGAATATAGCTTCAGTGGTTTCGGCTTGGCATTATTTCTACATATGACCCCTTTTTTTATTGAGAACCACCTTAAGTTTCGAAAAAATGCTTCTTAGTGTGTCCTCACATCATGAAACAAAACTTCAGACCGAATTTCATAGTTATAGCTTCAGCAGTTTTGGCTTGGCGATGATGAATCAGTCAGTCAGGACGATGTTATTTTAGATACATAGATTATAATCAATTTCTGTTAATTTTGATGCTATTTGAAGGCTAAGAACTCAAAATTTCTCTTTCAGAAATTAATTGCAACCTACTTTCTAAGTCATATATGTAAACCAATGGACCAACCAATTTCATTGCAAACAGTCATACTATACTGAAAATACGTTCTCATCCAATCACCGAAGTTAAGCACCATCGGGTGCGGTTAGTACTAATCCCGTCCGGGTCATTAAATTACCTTTTTTATAGAAGAGTAGACGTGGTCCAGGACCTTGCTCTGTCACTGTAGAGGGCTCACTAGAGCCACCAGACGGAGAGGAGATATATGGTTCTCAACATTGGAGCTGGCCACAGTGACACAAAAGGCTCACCTAAGCCACTAAGCCGAGAAAAACTGACATGGTCTAGGATCCGGCCTGTTCACGGTAAACAAAGACGGGCTCACTAGAGCTACAAATCCATAGACATAAATTTTGTATACTGGGAATTTTTGTAATTGTAACTTTTTAAATCTGTACCTACTTATTTTTTAATGTGTTTTATATTCATGTGCTGTATTATATATTCATAATAAAGCACCTGACATTGCCCAGCTCCTCATCCGGGTAAACAGCTAAAATTGACAAGAGGATATAGAGCCTGGGTAGTGCAAGATATGAAATAAAATGCATTTTTTGTAAAAATGAACAAAGTGGCACGTTTACAGATTGCTTAAGTGACCCGCAACATACTCGCAGAACACTTAAGTAGACTGTGGTACATTTAAAGAACCCTTAAGTAACATGTGGACCAGTTAGAGCTCTTAAGCAGCCCATAGTGCAGTTCTACATCACTCAAGTTACCCGCAGCACATTCCGAAATTACTTAAGTGATTTGGGCATAATTATGGATAACTTGAGTGACGTGCAGCATAGTTCCATTTAAGTGGCCTGCTACACATTTCTAGAGCACTTGAGCGACCCGGACACATTTCCAGATCCCTTGAAGGATCCACAGGGCATTTAGAAATCCCTTAAAGTGGCTCTGTAGAGGACTTATCAATAGGGAAAAATGTTAGTGCAGGTGCCCACAAACTAGAGAAAAGTTTTTCTTGTTTTTCACATTCCTAGTAAAAATGTCATTAAGAATATTTCATATTTTTATAAAGGGTGGTTGATGATGTTTGCATCATTCAAATCCACCTTTTCCCTTGTCATCAAAAGTCAGCAAACCCGAACCCCCCCCCCCCCCCCATCAAAGCTGACATGATACTTGAATGACTCC
The DNA here is from genome assembly GCF_987345545.1 of Pholcus phalangioides. Classification (NCBI taxonomy): domain Eukaryota; kingdom Metazoa; phylum Arthropoda; class Arachnida; order Araneae; family Pholcidae; genus Pholcus; species Pholcus phalangioides. Next base: position 8,046,912 of record NW_028301637.1, read on the forward strand.
TCATTGCTGGATTTGTATAATTAGTCAAAAATCCCATTTAATTGAATTCATGGATATTCTTACCTGTTTAGGAATAAACATCAAATTAGCAACACTATTTTGAGATTTATGCTCGCCTTTGAACATAACACCGGGTGCTCCATATCTTGAAAAATAAATGTCAAGGATAACTCTCAGTTTTCAATGGTTTCAAATGATCCTACAAGTCACAGAATGAACTTCAGTTCTTCATATAGAACTGTGTTTCCCGAAATGGGCAATAGAATACACGGAAATAGACTTGGAAGTCTGGGGGGCATGATGATGATGTCAATTCAGATATACATATATACATTAGATAAGTCGACTCTACCTTTGATGCTGGGGGTGGGGGCAATGTCCCCCTACCCATATCTCCGCCCCATGGACAAAAGAATGGTCTAAGTGGGGGACAGAAGCTACGAGTATAACGTAGGCATGTTCGATCACTGGGAAGCGATATGCATTGCTATTACAGGATGAAATTTTTCCAGCTCTGGAAGCACGTCACTGCCTTGCAGACAAAATCTTTATGCAAGACCGAGCTCCTCCACACATTGCAGTGTGTTAAGAATGTTCTTAAAACACATTTTACAGAAGAACATATCAGTTGGCACTTCCCTAATCTATGGCCTCCTGATCCAGACCTTGATCCATGTGATTTTTGGCTTTGGCGGGCATTTGAAACATCTGGTAAGTCGTGACAATTCAAGAACTTTACTTGACCTTAAAGGCAGTATTTCACGTCACGTGCTGAACATTTCCCCACACACACTTCGGTCGGTTGTGGAACAGTCGTTTGAGCCTCAAGTAGAACTGCTGGTTTTAGATGCTGCTTTACAGATTGCTTTCAGTGCACAGACAAAACAAATCGGCTCAGAGTTTTTCTTCTCTCTAACTCTTTCACATGCGTATAGGAATTCATCGTTATGGTAAAGATCGGTGCAATTAAAAATAATAATAAAAATAAGCAAAACACCGTAAGAAACTCAAAGACCTGATCTATTTTAAACTAATTTCCGTAGCATTGAGTGTGTCTCTCGTAGCTTCGTAGTTTATTGCGGCCATCTGTAGAGACTACGAACAATCCATAGCAGCTAGCAACTCTGCCAATGATATATACCAGGGGTTGCCAACAGCTGGCCAATGTTTGAGAAAGTTAGAATATGAAGGTTTTTAAGATAGCTGATGCAAAGATATATTTACGAAAAAGAAAATTCAACTGCCCTTGCGAGAATTGAACCCACATCCTTTCACTTAGCCAGTTAACACCCTAGATCACTACACTACAAAGGTAATGATTATCTCAATCTTTACTTGGAGCTCGTGTGCACTGTGAACGGGACCGTACATGGACGGTTGGACCTAACTCAGGCCAAAGCTCACAATTTCTGACACTGCAACCAGTTGGTGTCATATCTGAGGATGATGTCACTCTCCACTATCCATACGAAGGTTTTTAATAGCTGGCTAATACAAAAGATATATTTAGGAAAGAGAGAAAATTCAACTGCCCTTGCGGGGAATCGAACCCATGTCCTTTCACTTTCCTGGCGAACGCCCCAGACCAGAGAGGTAACGAATTTCTCAATCTTTCCTTGGAGCTCATGTGCACTGAACAGGGCTGTAGCATGCCTTCTTGGGAGCCCCTTAAAGGGTTATTATGCAAAATAAGTGTTAATTTCTCTGGGGGCCCCTTATTCAGCTCGGAGGCTGGCAGCTTAGTTACGGCCCTGTCTATGGCTAATTATAAAAAAAAATAAATGGCCATAATTATAACAAAAAATATGCCAACATTTCAACATTTTAGGGAAATGGATATATAAGAATCTGGCCAAAGCATGGCGAAAGTAGGTCTACGACTTTCTTGCATTGGCTGATGTTCAACTAGGCTGGCCAATTCACGAAGTGGCCAACTTCGGGCTTTGACAGTAACATATAGGTTCATGTATAAAAGCATTACCTTTATGTATAAAGTACTGGCCAAAAGCTTGCAAAATATGAATAGGAGCAGTTTTTGGTATTAAAATGGTTGTTTTCGATGGTATGGTAGGGGGGGGGGGTAGGAAATGAGCATTTATAGAACTTCAGCCTACCCGTCTTTTCTGTTATCCGGCCCAACCTTCCACCATATTAGGCCGGATAGTCTGGCAACTGTATATGAACGTCTTTCACTAACTACCTTTGTTTGGTTACTTATTACAATATATTATCAGTGTTTTTTTGACTTCGTCTTAATGTGTTTCAACTTTATATCAGAAATTTAAAAAAAAAGTAATTTTTATTACGAGGTGAGGAAAATTTAACGCACACTCTCTACAACTTTGTACGAAAATAAATAAAAAACTGTCACAGTCAATAACCGTCAAAAGCACCATTCAAAATTAAAGGATACATTTTAACACAGCCCGAATAGGTTCCTATAGCCATTATGGAGAGATGTGGATCCCATGCAAGTGCTGTTGGCTTATGCGGGAAACCAAATGTACAAATCTGAAAAGGAATAGAACATTAAATATTGATTGTTTTAAGGTTGGGAAAAAAAAAGTGAACAATATTATTTAAAAAAATAGGGGAATCATATTTAAAAGAGAGCATACTTTTGATAGATTGAAATACTCTTCCTGGTTTTTCGAAGTTTCCCCGTTGAACTGCAGGCTCTTATTCACTTTGAACTTGAACATTTTCGTACTTATATGATCCTCTGAAATGAAACATTATTAATGGACACTTGATGTATCAAAAATCATGATATCGAGCGACAACAAATTTTTCAATTAGACCATAATTTGATCTGTAATAAAAATGTGTTTCTATGCACATACACATCACTTAAAATTTGACGAGACATACAAAGAGCAGATGACTCAATCTAATTACATTATGTCCCATCACTGTGTCTCAATGAAGAGATTTTAGTAGAAGAAGAAAAGGTTGAGAAACACTGATCTATGGTTCACAAGCTTTCTACGTACAGGGTGATTATAAAAAAACTATCCCGACATATGGGCCCCTAACTATCATACCATTCACAGAAACTGAATGAAATTTTGGCATAAGGTATTTTGAGGTATGCGCTCAAGAATGATATGGAAAACAACAGTGTCACTCTAACAGTTACGGTTACAGTGAGAAAATTTCGAAAATATCAAATGGCAACACCAAGTTTTTTGTATTGGAATGTGATCTCCATTGTGAAAAACCCTAAATAGCGTTCGAACGGCAACTGTAGCATGAAAATCACCGGCAGTACATAGGCTAAAAGTGAGGACAACCAATAAGGACAGAGAAGCAGCATAAGATAAAGCATTTTATTGTGTTTCACAAATTTTCCACATGACCTTGTGGAGGACTAATCAGGCTGGGATCTCAGCCGAAGAAACGGTGTGACGAATGAAACGAACATTAATGCTCTGGTGCATGACAAAGTCCTTTTTACTTTTTCCTTGCCTAGCTCCGGGGATTTTTGTGCTACAGGTGCCATTCCAACGCTATTTAGTGTTTTTTAGTATGGAGGTCGCATTCCAATACAAAAAACTTGGTGTTGCCATTTGATATTTTCGAAATTTTCTCACTGTAACCGTAACTGTTAGTGACACTGTTGTTTTCCATATCATTCTTCAGCGCATATCTCAAAATACCTTATGCCAAAATTTCATTCAGTTTCTGTGAATGGTATGATAGTTATATGTCGGGATAGTTTTTTTATAATCACCCCGTACTTCCAGTAGGTACTCAAAGCATAAAATGTGTAGAACAACTGCTTCATAGATAATATTTCTCCCATCATAACTGATACTACCCGCTGAAGATGATCATAGGTTGACATCCTGAACCCTAAAGACCAGACACATCTGATCTAACGTCACCTTATGGAGACATCGAAGTGCACAAAAAGATGGATGAGACAGGAAATGAAGGGACACTCTCAGTAAACAATGTAGTATGATTAGTTCCAGTTGATAATCTATCAATCGTTTGGAATAAGAATTGGCGAATAAATCAAGAATCTTGTATAATAATTCAGCAACACTTGGCAAAGAAAGCAAAAATGTTATCGTCTAGCAATAGCTGGTGAAGAAATCTATAATCTTGTATAATCTTTCATATGTGAAAGTATGTATGTATGTTTGTTCTTTATACAAATCTATAATTTCAGATCGATAGTCACCAAATTTTGCACATATACCAAACAGGACTGGGATTGAACCATAGGCTACTTTAAAAGTTCGTCAGAGCTGGGCAAATGCACGATATGGGCGAAAAACTGTCAGGCAACAATAGTTCCTGGGCCCCAACAGTCACTTTTGTGGAATCTTTACTCTGGTTACCGTGGTTTCCTAACAATGCGTTACAGACATGTATATGCCTTTACAATGGTTTGTCACTTCTTTAACGCTTATAAAAGTTTATTCCTTTATAATGGTATGTCACTTTTTCAATCCTCCTAGCAATCGAAGAAAACCTGGGAAGCGCTGGGTATTTTTGCTAGTGTAGAAATAAAAAATCTTGCATAATTATCTAGCAATAGTTGATAAAAAAAAATAGAAAATCCTACATGAACATCTAACAATAAAAATAGTTGAAGAAATTCAAATCTTGTGCATTCGTCCCACAATAGTTGGCAACGAAATTGAGAACCTTGCACAATTATCCAGCGATAGTTGGCGATAAAACTGACAATCTTGTATAATACTTGGCAATAGTTGGGAAAGAAATATAGAATCTTGAATAATCATCTAGATATAATTAGCAAAGAATAGAGAATCTTTTATAATCATAAAATAATGGTCCAACAACAATTGGTGAAGAAATCGAGAATCTTGTATAATCATATAACAATAACTGGCAAAAAGATTGAGAATCTTATACAATATTTGCCAATAGTTTGGGAAGAAATCAAGAATCTTAATACAATCACCTAGCAATATCTGGAGAACAAATTGGAAATCTCGTACAATTGTCCAGCAATAGTTGGCGAAGAAATAGAAAAACCTTGTATAGTCATTCAACCTCATTTTGCAAAGTAATCTGGAATCGGATAGAATCAGATATCAAGAATCAATCCAGTGACAGCCACTGGCATAGGCCACGGAACCTAGGGGCCGAGGCTCTTTGAGCCCCAATTTCTGAAAAAAAACGCATTGCACCTTCCTTCTCCTGCATATGCACTTGAGTCCCATATATACTCATTGCCATAAAAATTTGCGCACCAAGAAATAATTGTGGGATCGAAACGAAAGTTGGCCTGAAGGTACATGTTGGGCAGATATGCAAATGATTAGAAATGCAGCGTGATTGCGCATTGCATAATGCCACTAGAGGGCGTTGAACTTCGTTCTCCTTGGAGTATAAAACAGGTAAGCAGAGTTTGCTGGAGTGTATTTAATCATTTGCAAAGGAAATACTGAGGTAGACATGCCGTTACGCCGCCGTCGAAGACCATATGAGCAGTTGTCAGAGTTCGATAGGGGAAGAATCATCGGGATGATGGAAGCTGGGTGGTCAGCTCGGCGAGTAGCTCGTCAACTAAGCCATTCTGATTTTACTGTGAGGAGGTGTTGGGACCAGTGGAGAGAAGAGACGTCATTTACACGGCAACCAGGTTCAGGACGCCCTCGACAGACCAGTCGTCGAGAAGACCGTCACATCATCCGAAACGCATGCGCAGAGCCAACTGCCTCATTGGCCGCTATCCAGACACAGGCAGCAGCTTCACTACGGGCCCCTGTGTCTTCCCAAACCATCGCAAGGTGCCTGGCTGAAGGACATCTGGTATTGCGGCACCCATGACGTGTGCTGCCAATGACACTCACCCACCAACGCCTCCGTTTGGAGTGGTGTCGAGCCCGACGGGATTGGACTGCATCGGAATGGAACCAGGTCGTCTTCAGCAACGAATCGAGATTCAACTTCAGCAGTGATGACAATCGTGTTCGTGTGTGGAGGCCCCGCGGTGAACGCTTCAATCCTGCCTTCGCTTTACAGCGGCACACCGCTCCCACAGCTGGTGTCATGGCATGGGGTGCTATTGCTTAAGATACACTGTCACCCCTAATATTGATCCATGGCACAATGACAGCCCAGCGGTACGTCCATAACATCCTTCAGCCACATGTGTTGCCACTCATGGCAGGGCTCCCAGGAGCCATTTTTCAACAAAACAATGCTAGGCCACACACAGCAAGGATGTCACAAGACTGCCTCCACCACATTACCACCCTTCCCTGGCCTGCTCTATCCCCAGATTTGTCACCAATCGAGCATATCTGGGATCATTTGGGACGGCAAGTAGGACACCCTACAAGGTTGGTGGAACTAGAGGCGCATTTACAGCAACTGTGGAACGAGATGTCGCAGGACATCATACGGAACTTGTATGCCTCAATGCCCGCTCGTATCGCATCGTGCATTCGCACTAGAGGGGGGTCCAACAGAGTACTAAAACTTCTGTTCATCTGTACTTTTTTCTGCAATAAATTATCCTTTTTCTTGGATTTTCTAATCACTTACTTATATCAACGTAGTACTTACATGTGTAAAATTTCGTTTCATTTTGACGACTTCTGGGTGTGCAAATTTTTATGGCAATGGGTGTATATATGGGATGACCATCAGCTTTCAGCGCCTCAAATGTTTTCCTCATGTCAGCACCTGTGACCACTGGATATGCTTACTTTTGAACACTTAGTCTTCTAAGCGCAATCACTAATACACATTACAGCCCCCCCCCCTCCTCTCCCCTTTTTACATTGACTTTTTGTAAATTTATTTAAAATAGAAAATGGGGCACATATATTATACAGTCGAATCCCGTTTTAACGAATACCGTTATAGCGAAAATCTCATTTTAACGAACACTCTTCCAATCACTCTAGATAAGTTTACATAGTAACAATGCAAAAAATCTGAAATTCCTTTATAACGGAACCTCGTTGTAACGAAGTGATTTCTCCGGCGTCTTGGAGTTCGTTATAACGGGATTCGACTGTACATAGGGAGCTTCCAAGCTAGAGCCTCCCCTCCCCCGTCAAAAGGGCAATGACTCATTTTACACTGGAGCCATGGAGTTGGCGATTTAACTAGAACCTGAAAACACACAGTAACTAAATTTAACACACAAACAATGCTTTGATTCAATGCCTAGGATAAAACTTTAAAACTAATCAAAATAACTAATTAAATTTTAAAAATGACGCAAACAAAGAAACTATGTCAGCAACCAACCAAATCAAACACATGTACTGTTTCCAGTCGAAACCAGGTTCTCGGCTAAATAAATCAATCGAAATTATTAGTCATCGGTCGTATCAAAGGCGGAATAAATCAAAACTAAATAAATTTCATTCAATTTCGACCTTCCGCTAAACAAAACAAACACTCAATTTCCCCCAGTCAGTCTATCACTTTTTGGTACCAGACGAGATTTTTTTTGTTGTTTACAATCGGCTACTTCAAAAGAGATTCGTAAAATGTTGACCATATGTTTACGTCCAGAATGTGGGGATCCCGAAATCAATGAAAAAAAAAACGGTACACATCACAGTCTTGTATAAGCTGACCATACTTCCTCAAGAAAAATACGGGACATTCGGATTCAAAACAGTCACACAACCCTCGGTTTACGAACTTAATTCGTTCCTTAGTTCGCAAACCGAAATAATTTTCCCTGTAGGAATGAATGCAAAAAACAATTAATTAATTCGTTCTCGGGCTCCGAAGACTTCTAGCGTGAATTCAGTGCTGTCATGGTCCCAGGGTCGTAACTGGGGGAGGGGCGGACCGACGGCTCTGGTGCCAAGGGCGCTGAACCAGAAGGGGGAGCCGAATTCACCCTTTAAGTGCTTCTTCTACATTACAAGGGGCACCAAAATGCCGGCTTGCCCGGGTGACCATGCACCTGCATGGCCCCCCGAGCACGGCCTGGGGGCATCAAGAGAAGAGGGGGCCTCAGAAATTGACAAGTACTTGAATTTTTCGATAATTAATAGGTAGGGTCTCAGCATAGGCGAAGATAGACTTGAAAGTCTGGGGGAGGCACGACGACGTTTGCTGGGGGGGGGCATGATGATGTCAATTCATATATACGCAAATACATTAAATTCGTTGCTTTACCTCTTGTCGCTGGGGGGGGGGGTCATTGCCCCCCCCCATGCCCCCGTATCTCCGTCCATCGGCCTCAGTAAAGTCACTTGGCCCGGGAGGGTCCTTAAGACGACCCTGCGTGAACTTTTATAACAGCTTCTGTGCATAACCAATGGTTATCATTAGAGAACGGATTATATGCACTCTGGCCGAATTTGTTTTTAAAATATGCAATAAAAAATGCCAAAATGTGCACTTAAAAATGCTAAAATACACACTTAAAAATGCTAAAATACACACTTAAAAATGCTAAAATACACACTTAAAAATGCTAAAATACACACTTAAAAACCCAAAATATGCACTAAAAACCCTCAGGGCCGGCTTAACCCATATGATGGCCTTAAGTACTCAAGTGAGTTTGTTGCCTCCCCCCCCCCCCCCCCGAGGGCCGGTGCCAGCATAAGGCAACGAGGCAGCGGCCTAGGGCGGCATGATTACAGGGGGTGGCATTTTTTATGACAAATTAGTTATGACGGTGTTTCCACTCTCGCAGATTTTTGCACATCAGAATCATTTTGCGGGGAGAGCACATATAGGCGGAGATAGACTTGGAAGTCTCTCTCTCTTAAACCGAGAACAACTCAGGTCTATCACCATGGGCAATTTACTACCTAGTGAGTTTTGCTGGAAGTGTGTGTACCTAACAGTCTGAGTGCGCATCTAGTGTTGAGTATGGTTTTTCAGTGCTGCCATCTATCTCAGGACTTGGAAGTCTGGGGGAGGGGGCACGATGATGATGATGTGACTTCATCTATACATACATGCATTAGATCAGTCGACTTCACCTTTGATGCTGCCCGTATCTCCGCCCACGGGAAAGCACGAGTGGGTAAATAATAAGCGCAAGCAAAGGCTCTAGCGGGGTGCTTGTTCGGCTCAGGAATGTTTAGATTGCTCGTTTTTGTATACCGGGGGTTCTCAAAGTGCGCATCGCGGCTCCTAGGGGCGTCACCAAACTTCGTCAAGGACGTCGCGGTGAGCTTGCGATATTCATATGTGCCTATTTGTTGCTTCGAAGTGATTCTTTGTTAAGGCTGCTCTGGGGAGCCGTGGACGATCGTTAAGGCAAGGTAGCCGCGGGGGAGGAAAGTTTGAGAGCTACTGCTGTATACCTATATGTGCTCTCCTTCAGTCTGTTATGGGAATCATCTCATGGACTCCTCTTCTTGCGAACAAGGTGATATAAACAAAACCACCAGCTTTATGCCATTTTTCTTCACGATGCTCCAAAAAAAAAGAGAAAAAAATATTATTACATTTGGCTTGTTTTGTCCCGACTTATTTCCCCTTTTGACAGCCCAAGATATCGCCAAAAACGTCGACACTATATTAATGCCAAGTTTGTCTCCGACAACGAACAACTTATATTTTGGGGTTATTCATTGTCTGTGTATTTTCTATGGGATTAGACTACTGTTTCTCAAAGTGTGCGCCGCGGCTTCTAGGAACGTCGCCAACCTTTGTCAAAGGACATCGCAGTGAGCTGTTGACATTTATGATTGCCTATTTAGTGCTTTTTTTTTGGACTCCTGGGTAGCCACGGATAAACGTTGTCACGGCAAAGGAGCCTCAGGTAACAAAATTTAAAAAACCAATGCTCTAAATCCTAAGTGTGATTCGCCTCTTCTCAGAGGTTAACGACCCACACTTTGAGAACCACTGTATTAGGGTAATAGACGTGACGAAAAAACTCTTTTCAGATAGTCGTATCTAAGGAGTGGCAAAAAATTATTTGCCTCAGGTGTCAAAATTTCTAGAACTGGTCCTGTCCCCCCCCCCCTCCACCCGTCCCCTTTGTTATTAACCTTAACGTATGGCCCCAAGGGCCTCGTGACAATTAGATCTGATTAGAATTTCCGAAAGTAAGTATGCAAATTGGTAAGAGAAAATATTTTTAGGTGAGTAGGGGTGGGGAGATTCAGAAAAATCATTTTGCCTTGACCCTGTGATGCCCAGTGCTGTCTTAAGGCATGGGCGCACCCGGGCGCGGCCCGGTGGCCTCAGGAGAAAAGACCTCACAAAAATTAGATATGGTTGAAATTTTCGAAAATTTGTCTGGTAGGGTCTCAGGAAAATCATATGGCCCGTGGCCCACGATGCTCTTAAGACGGCTCTGGTGATGCCACGGCTCGGGTGCCTGAAGTGCCATGGACAAGTTGATTTGGTTAAAATTTTGATGAGATTACGTATGAAAATTGGTAGGTCGGTATTTGTAGCTATTTAACTCTAGAACGGCCGGAGCAGTCATTTTGACGGTTTTTGATTTTGGAAAAGTTATGATTCCGGCAGTGTTTGACGGCACACACTCAATTCTCGGTGGCTTTTCATTATTTCTGTACTTATCTGTGTGCACAAAAATTGAAGACATTGAAGGTTGTGTGCGGGATTCATCGACGTTTATACACCTAGAACGGCCAAGAGCAGTCATTTTGACTTTTTTTTTTTTACTTTTATTACCAGACGCGCCCCGCTCCCCATCCGATACAGACATCAGAGCGTTCCCGATTGCTATGACGTCGATAGCCATTGCTAAGAAGCGGGTGAGTTCCAGTTTCCTGTCCAATAATAATGATAATAATAATAGAAAAGGGAAACGGGCGCTTTATCCATTTAAATGTACAAAACATGCTCTTTTGCCTCCATCATCAACACTCCCTAATTTTATGGCCACTTACTTAAAGGGCCCCCCCCTTCAAAGATTACGTAATAGCCGCTCCGTATTCTTCTTTTCTCTCTCTCTCTCCCCCTATAATACTGAAACCTATCTCTTGACCATTGTATTGCCATCCGCAGGATATTGACTTTATGGTTTTATTTCATCTATATTACGCATTTAGGGAAGAAGTTCTTACCAAATCCCTAAAAGTCATCAAATTGAGCTTTGTTTGTGTGAATGGAAAATCCCTAAAGAAAATACTCTTTCAGTCCTTGCAATTTCAGGCTGGCCCCATTTCCTGAAGAAAAATATGGGGAATCAGGATTTCAAGTACGAAAAATTGATAATTGTTGCCAAATATGATGTCAAAAGCTAGCAAAGTGGCTAATTATAGCTAAAAAAATCGGGACAGCCGAAAATGCGTCCCGGAAAATCGGGCCTTTATATATGGTCACACCTACCGAAATTCCCCGGTTTTTCTCTTTTATTTGTTTAATATGTTTTCTTTGATGCGGACTGTGTGTGTTATCACGGGGATAAACTACAGATTTTTCAAGTCTGAATTGGCACCTATGGAAATGTGTCCGGGCTGCTAAAGTGCTCTGGAAATGTGCAACGCATCACTCAAGTGATCCATAATTACGCCACGGATCACTTAAATTATCTGGGACTGTTTCGCGGGTAACTTGAGTGGTGTAGAACTGCACTGGCGGCCGCTTAAGTGCTTTAAAATTGTGCCACACGTCACTCAAGGGGATCTCTAAATGTGCCATGGATTGTTTAAGTGTTCTGGAACTGTGTCGCGGGTCATTTAAGCGATCTGTAAATGTGCCGCTTAGTTCATTTTTACAAAATTGGGTTTGAGGGATTAAAAAGAGGGAAATTTTGCTGACAAGAGGTGGGGTCAAAAATGGCTAAAAATTTGCTGACGTAATACTTGAACAGCCCCTAAACGGTCATAGTTTGAAATCTTATTCACCATGAGAATATGGTGCCTTTCTGAGTTACTTTGTTCATAACCATTAAGGCGCCGTTCAAGTATTACGTAAGCAAATTTTTAGCCATTTTTGACCCCCTCCCCCCCTTGTCAGCAAAAGTCAGCAAAACGCTGCCCCCCTTCCCCCCCCCCCTCTCAGCAAAATTTCATCATCAGGTCTGCCCCTCTGAATCCTAACTCATATTTTCATAAAGGGTGGTTGATGACGTAAGCATTATCCAAAACGCCCCTTCCCCCCTTGTCATCAAAAGTCAGCAAATCGGAAACCCCCTTCCCCCCCCCATCGATGATGACGTAATACTTGAACGGTCCCTAAACGGGAAAAAATAAAATTTTATCAGAAAGAATGTGCCTTCTAGAAAATACTGAAAATAAGTTAACAGTACAGTATACAGGGTGTTCTGTTAATGGATCGACAGACTCTGGGGGTTGTTAGTAGACATCAAGCGGAATAAAAATTGCAATGGAACATGGTGTCACAAACCACGTTGAGAGGGTGAAAACGCATGCAAGTTTCGACGCCACGCTGGAACGACAAAAACTACAATAATAACTACAAAAAGATTTATTTAGTTAATTTTTACAAGAGTTGTTGGAAGTGGCGCCCTATGCAATGACGTCATTGCATAGTCTACAATGACGTAAAAACGATTCCCGGACGCGCTCGAAGATACCAGATATGCTTTTGATGTCGTCCGCAGCGCGTGATCCTACCTCCAGCGAATGCGTTTCGCGACGCTGCTTACGTCAGATATGGTGAGCGAACCCACGGAACCCATTCAGCGGTCAACTGACATCCACCTCTCGTCTCGTATGGACTAAGAGCCTGCATGCGTTTTTCACGATTTCCACCCTCTTAACGTGGTTTGCAACACCATGTTCCATTGCAATAATTGTTGCTCTTGATGCCTACTAACAATTCTCTGAGTTTGTCGGTCTGTATACAGGGTGATTCAAAACTCTACGTACAAACTTTTAGGGGAGGTAGAAAACACAAAAACTAAACAGAATCATATAGGAATGTGTTTCACTTTTTTTGCATAACTGCGGATGGTGCGAAACTTAACGTGTACACGTACTGTCCTCGTGTAAAGTATTGCTAAATAAAGAGTTTTTCCACAGATTATTGTCTTTTCATTTGTGCATCTTTGTTTATGCTCCAACTGATCAGGTTGGGGGTTTCCGGTCATTCATTCCCATGTGATTCTGTTTTGTTTTTGTGTTTTCCACCTCCCCTAAAAGTTTGTACGTTGAGTTTTGAATCACCCTGTATATACTGTATGTATATAAAGCCCCGTTCACATGTGCAAGATTGGGGGTCGCTTTGGTGGTAATTACCGGCATGACAACTTTTTTACCCTCGTAGGGAAGAAAAAGGTGGGAGAGAAGCTCATCAAAAAAAGCCCATCTTTCTTGGGGTGGATTGGAGGTCAACACCTACCTTCTCTCCCATAATCCTTTGCGCCGCGAAAACTGCTATAAGTTCCTTCGTCAACCATCTTGAATCAATCACTTCCGTTCAACCTACGTAACCAGTGGCGACTTCCGGAAGAAGAGGGGAATTACCGGCATAAACTTAACGTCATGTGAACGGTCTATAGCGAAAATCCCCGTTACCGGGAACTTCCCGGGATGTTTTATTGTGCATGTGAACGGGGCTTATATTATAGCACACATGTAAACATCAGTGAACTGGAACTACTGCTGTCACCTGTCGAACTGCGAATACAACTGTTGTGACTCTTCGATTGAAACTGATAACCGGTTTTTGTTTGGTGTCCCGCATAGAAAATTTCAATATAATATGATATTGACAAATATATTTTTTGAGTAATAAATACGTATAATAGTGAATTGTCAAGTTTGCTTCAATATTTTAACAGCTATTGTTTGTGTACGGAAAATTAACATTAGTAAGGTATAAACAGCATTACTATCGAAATGCGACCAGTCATGGGTAAACTTCCGGGCCGCAAAAGGTGTTCCGGTAGAAAATATTAATACACACTACACGACAAATGCGTAGGCTGACCATATTCATAAAAATACGGGACATCAGTATCCATACAGGATATCACCAATTGTCGCAAAAAAAGGAAAAAAATTGTAAGTAAAGTTGGTAATTAGAGCCAAAATACAAATATACAAACACAAGGGGGGGGGGGCCACAACAGGCAAAATGCCCAACCAAAGAGAAAAGGAGGCGCCCACATAACAAATATGGATGTCACACATTTCTAAAATGCAGCAACCCAATTAAAAATTCGTTCAATATTGTCAAAGGCAAGTAAAGTTGTCATTTTTGGCAAAAGTTTGCCAAAGACAAATAAAGTTGTCAGCTGGGATGGCCAACATAACGGGAATATCCCGTAATAGTCGGGTCGTATGACACCTCCCTATATATTCACGTTTCTGGTCCGCGAGGGGCAGAAATACCGCGTATCTGGTCCGCGGACTGAAAAAACTGTGCACCCCTGCTTCAAATTACCCTCAGGTAAAGGGCCTCTGGTTTTCAATCGGGGGGCAGGGTGAGATATCAAGTAAGTGGTTTCAAAAAAACCTGTGAAAGTGTTGCAGAAGTCACTGACAGGTAGGCATACCCCCACCAGCATAGGCGTACGCAGAATTTTCTAAGGAGGGTTTAAATTTTTTTTTTCTCTTCTCAAGGGGGGGGGGGTTTACGTTTTTTTCCTGCAAAATAACACTTGAGGGGGGGGTTAGGACCCCAAACATCCCTTTGCGTACGCCAATGCCCACTAGTGACCATTTTTGTTCTTCACTGTTGGACTCCACATTGATATTTGTCAGTAAATTTAACTTGCAAAAAATTTAAAAAAGTCGAACTTCTGGAGCTACAACCATGTCAGCCTGTCTCTCACCGAGGTCCCTATGCATGCAAATATTGGACCTCAGAGAGGGCCTTTCTTTCTTTCAAACCGATCACAACTCCGGTCTATTGCAATGGGCAATTTACTACCCTCTGAGTTGTTCCGGAAGTGTGAGTGTGCGTGTGACCTAATAGTTGATTGCGTATATAGTGCCATGCGTGAATTAGTGCCGCTATGGAAGTGTAATGATTGAACACTTGTAGCGTTGTAGTGCTGTTGCTCTCTGCGGCGCGACTTTTTAACGGGGAGATCGGCCCGCATTCGCACTTCGGAGTTGGGAACCACAGAAAATCAACTCCAGCCTACCACCATTGTGGCGACGGTGGGATTCGAACCCGGTGGTCTGAGAGTGTGCCGCCGGTCACTTTAGTGGTCTAGGAATGTGTCACGAGTCTCTTAAGTGATCTGGAAAGGTGCCTCGGGTCAGTTTTAAGTGAAGTAAGAATGTGCCGCGGGTCACTTTTAAGTGAAGTAAGAATGTGCCGCGAGCCACTACGTGAACCGTGATACATTACAGGCCACTTAGTGATTCACGGCATAATTACAGATCATTTAAGTGACCCGGGCCGCTGTTTCAAATCACGTAAAAAGCCCGCGGCACATTTTCCGATCACTTGTGACCTGCGGCACATTTACAGACCAATTATGTAACCCGGGCCGCTGTTTCACATCACGCAAAAAAAGTCCACGCCACATTTGCAGACCACTTATGTGGCCCGTGACACGCTTTCAAATTAATGAAGTAGCCGCACTCTTTGACCCCTTGCCATGTCCCCCACATCCTGGAGTAGGGCCCCTAGGCTG
Organism: Pholcus phalangioides; assembly: GCF_987345545.1. Classification (NCBI taxonomy): domain Eukaryota; kingdom Metazoa; phylum Arthropoda; class Arachnida; order Araneae; family Pholcidae; genus Pholcus; species Pholcus phalangioides. Next base: position 8,062,423 of record NW_028301637.1, read on the forward strand.
GAATCTTTTGCGGGGCCCTTTATGATGGAGTTATAGCATAAAAAAAGACAAAAAAATAATGAAAATCGTCCCGGGCCCCAGGGCTGGAGCCTTGCCAGCCCACCCCTTGTGGGAGCCATACCCCTTGCCCTTGGGTGACCAGAAAAATTCGCCATACGGAGAAGACTACGTGATAGAAATTCGAATTATTTTATGACACGTAGCTCAAGCAATAACGTGACGATATTTCCCGGAATCATTACAATGGCTCATCCATTATTCTTTTTTGCCCACGAACAGCGACAGGTGAGGCCATTGTTCCGCATTGCTTACGTGTCCTTAAGAAACATCTCACCTGTTGTTATTTGCGAGCTTCAAATGAAATCGTACATCATTCCGCATTGTCTATTATTAGGGAACTGAATCGAACAATCGTTAAGAAGTAAACGCAATTTAGTTAATGGCGCTCCTTGTGGGAAACTGTCGCACCTGCTGGTCCATAAACTTGAATAAAAACGGCAACGTCTGCCTCATCGAGACATGGTTTGTTTTCCGCATCCTCTCAGTAACTACATGAATCCAGAGCTTCCAGAAGAAACTTCCGTAGACACGCCTGAAGTGGATCATCTCTTCAGAACTTCAGTGATGTATGTAAGTATAACTCGTTACTCTGCTTACTTAATTAAAAGTAATTGTCTGTAGTGCTTTTCCAGTGTTATTTGTTCGATTTTTTGAAAGTATTTCTCATGCTTGTCCGGAAAATTCACAGATAACAATTCACGATGAGGAAATTCACGGAAATCAAGAGGAAAATTTAACGACAGAAAATTCACCGCCAGGAAAATTCACGCCGGTGCAAATTCATCGACCAACAATTCACCGAATGGAAAATTCACCGACATCAGTTCAAACATGAGTGAATGAATGAATGATGGCGTGAGGAAATGAGTGAATGAATGAATGTTCACGTGAGCAAATGAGTGAATGAATGATCACGTGAGGAAATGAGTGAATGATGGCGTGAGGAAATGAGTGAATGAATGAATGTTCACGTGAGCAAATGAGTGAATGAATGATCACGTGAGGAAATGAGTGAATGATGGCGTGAGGAAAAGAGTGAATGAATGAATGTTCACGTGAGCAAATGAGTGAATGAATGAATGTTCACATGAGCAAATGAGTGAATGAATGAATGTTCACGTGAGCAAATGAGTGAATGAATGAATGTTCACGTGAGCAAATGAGTGAATGAATGAATGTTCACGTGAGCAAATGAGTGAATGAATGATCACGTGAGGAAATGAGTGAATGAATGAGCAAAACTGGCCTGTCACAAGAGCTAGCTCACTCACTGGGTAGCCCATTCTATCACTCACTCACTGGGTCACTCCCTCTGTCACTCACTCACTAGGTCACTCAATTATTCATTAAGTCACTTGATCACCAGGTCACTCACCATGGCACTCGATCACTCTCTCTGTCACTCACTCACTAGGTCACTCAATTATTCATTAAGTCACTTGATCACCAGGTCACTCACCATGGCACTCGATCACTCTCTCTGTCACTCACTCACTAGGTCACTCAATTATTCATTAAGTCACTTGATCACCAGGTCACTCACCATGGCACTCGATCACTCTCTCTGTCACTCACTCACTAGGTCACTCAATTATTCATTAAGTCACTTGATCACCAGGTCACTCACCATGGCACTCGATCACTCTCTCTGTCACTCACTCACTAGGTCACTCAATTATTCATTAAGTCACTTGATCACCAGGTCACTCACCATGGCACTCGATCACTCTCTCTGTCACTCACTCACTAGGTCACTCAATTATTCATTAAGTCACTTGATCACCAGGTCACTCACCATGGCACTCGATCACTCTCTCATTAGTCTGGTAATTCACTTGCTCCCTAGGTCAATCACTTTGATGTCACACACAGCAAAAATTAACCAACAACGTTTTTTCTTTTCCACAATTTCTTCCATCGATTTTGAATTCACATATCCCTGCGAATATTGAACTTTGAAACGTGGAAATTTTTTTTGCATCAGGAGATACAGGTCAACAACTTTCTCATTGGGTTTATGGGTACACGGTGTATCCGTATAAAAACTTAATTTTTTTTATAACTATACGTAACCTTGCAACATAAAGGACTTATATGAAAAATTCCAGACTCTTTCACGTTTATATTCCGCGAGAATAGCTTTAATATCCGTCGCCATTTTCTTGCTATTCCCGTTTGGAAACCGTCAGTCGATAGTGGGACACTACGTACGTATCGTCAGTGCCGTCTTAACGCATGGGCCCATCCGGGCACGTCCCGGGAGCATCAAGAGGAAAAGGGCCTCACAAAAATGAAATCTTTTAAAAAATTTCTAGAATTTACCAGGTAGGGCCTCAGAAAAAACCACTTGGCCCCTTGATGTTCTTATGACGGCCCTGCGTATCGCGCACCTATTTCCTGCGGAGAACTTCTGCAAATGGGATACACCGCGTCTCGCATTAGCTTCTTGAAATAATGAAAACTACAGGAAACAGATTTCAAAACCGACCACCAGGATTCGAACCTGATGTCCACACACGACCGCACAACAGAGATTTAAAAAAGATCGTACAATACTATCATGATTTTTAATGAATTCGTTGTTTTCAGGTCCATCCAACAGGTGCATCAACACTCTCTTCTGTAGGAAATATGTCGGATATGTAAGATACGTCGGAGAGAACATATGGCGACGCATCCTTCAAACACAACATACACACCGTTGTCTGACGAAGCATTTCCAGTTCCGAAGCTGTTTTAATCCCAGTCAATGAGAACTAAAAACCTGAAGATTCCTGAACTATATCTGCTTCGAAATGATATTTTTCTGCCAGTGTTGATCAGCCAATACACGTATTCGTATATTCGACTTGAATGGCTTGAAGTGTCCGTTCAAGTCAGCCATCTTTCTGGCTATGAATATTGTTTTCAAACACCGTATGTTCCTGCGTATAATCCGCGGTGGCTCATGATCCGCAGGATTTCTAAATAATAATAATAATGGTAATAATTTACCTCGTATTTCAGTAATCAATGCCTAATTAATGAAATTTTGCCCCAACACAATAGCATAAAATAATGATGATACAGTTCAATCAAAAACCTTCAAATTCAGACTCATCAGGCTGATTTTATCGTTTTCTGAAGATTGTCCGCAGCGGTAGAGATAATACGCGTTTTTTTTATACGTTTGAAACAGAAATTCGGCACAAACTCGCAATGAACATGCGAATCGACATGCTTCTGTTTCGTTTGGTGGTTGAAGAGCCACAAACGAACATCAAATGAGGTTGGAACATTTCTGAAATGATCCGGTTTGTTCAGAACCGTTCGAGCATTTGTTGTTGTTCTATGAAGCTGTGAGGAGAAGTATGAGGAGCTTCTCTGGAAGGGATCCAATTCGGGGGTGCAATATTGGTTCTCAATTCTCGAATAATTTTGGATACATTCCTTTTTCATAATTATTCTTTTGCGAAATACCCTCACCGTTGTCCGACAGGAAACCTGTTGTTAAATTAATTCATAATTCCGGCTATACGTACCGAGGGAGGTTATTAATTTGGTTAACACAAAATGCCATGCAAATTTTAATGGACTGTATGGGTATTGCTGATAGAGCATTACATTGGTCGAGATATGTCAGGCAGATTCACGATTAAAAGATGGGCCTGCGACATCGAAATCGAACTCATTTTGACAAAGCATTGTATATGTTAAATATCCGATTTTGATATTCCTCTAGTAGCATCTCTAAATTTGCCCATTTTTGTGAAACATTTGCCCATTCTCTGCCATGATAATCGTACTATTATTCGGCTATGATTATCCGAGTGTGATCACTACTTCCTACATACATATATTCTTCCTTATACTATCCTTCTATATACATATATACATGTATATAGGAGGTAGTGGTGTGATTCGACCAATGATTATCCGAGTGTTATTCGGACATGAATATCTGAGTGTGATTCAGCCATGATTATTCAAAGGAGGTGTTTCATCCCTGGTTATTCGAAGTTGTTCCGACTATGATTATTTGAAGATGTTTTAGCCATGCTTACTAAGGGTGATTCTGCCATGATTATTCAAAAGGGAAGTTTCGGCCTTGATTAATCGAAGGAGTTGTATCGGCCATGATTATCTGAGTGTGATTCGGCCAATGATTATTTGAGTGTGAATCGGCCATGATTATCAAGGTGAACTGTTTATATCCCGCAAACGACAGAGGGGGCCATGCTTGGTGTTGTTGGCCATGATTATCCAAGTGTGATTCGGCCATGATTATCTGAGTGTGAATCGGCCAATGATTATTTGAGTGTGAATCAGCCAATGATTATTTGAGTGTGAATCAGCCAATGATTATTTGAGTGTGAATCAGCCAATGATTATTTGAGTGTGAATCGGCCATGATTACCCGAGTGTGATTCGGCCAATGATTATTTGAGTGTGAATCGGCCATGATTACCCGAGTGTGATTCGGCCAATGATTATTTGAGTGTGAATCGGCCATGATTATCCGAGTGTGATTCGGCCAATGATTATTTGAGTGTGAATCGGCCAATTATTATTTGAATGTGAATCGGCGTATTATTATTTGAATGTGAATCGGCCAATTATTATCCGAGTGTGATTCGGCCAATGATTATTTGAATGTGAATCGGCTATGATTATCCGAGTGTGATTCGACCATGATTATTTAAAGGAGGTGTTTCATCCGTGATTATTCGAAGTAGTTCCGGCTATGATTATTCGAAAGGGAAGTTTCGGCCATGGTTATTCGAAGGTGACTCGGTCATAATTATTCAAAGGTAATTTGGCCGTGATTTGATGGTGAATCGTCCCATGATCATTATAACGAGGAGTTTCAACTGTGTTTGTCCGAAGATGATGTTTCTGCAATGAATTTTCGAAGTAGATGCTTCGTCTATGGTTATTCGAAGGTGATGTTTCGGCCATGATTATTGAAATAGCTTTCCTCTAAACTCAAGAGAAAATGTTCTCATGATATTCCCAAAAGAGCTGATACTCTTAATTTTAAATGGTCTATTAGCTCAACTGCACTCAATGCTATATACGAGCGAGTGAATCTTGAGAAAATTCATCGAGTGTTGATCTGGTGCCTCCATCCACTTTAATTAATGGACTCCGTAGTGAGGTTTTCGATTCGAACACAACGATGACAAACTCTAATTTACATATTTCGACTCGATGGCCACTCAAATTCCTGACCACAGAAAGTAAAACAATGGTCAGCACCCATGTTTCTAAAGCAATTTCAACATGGTCTTTTCCATTACATTACGGAATTATTCCAGAAATATGGGCATTAGTAAAATCACTCCCAAGACAATCGAGTGTCATGATGGGTTCGTATAGCAACATTGTAATTCATGCTAGCTGGATCTCAGCTCCTTATATTACATTGACTGCGTTCATTATAAGTCAGTGTTTGTTCATTTTTGCATAACTTCATTTCTGTATGCAAATTAGAGGTTCTTTCCTATCGTTATTTATGTTAGAACGTTTCAGAATTCGATTCAGATGCAGATTAGATGCGATTTAGAGAAATGCGGTTGCAAATGATCAGGCAGATGTTTAATAGTCAACCACGTGATATATAGTTTTAATATATAGCTGATTATTTAATTAGATTGGCTGAATCTAGATTCAATCGGGGAGTAGGAATGCTTCTGGTAGAATTTTCCAGAAGAAGCGACATTCGGCCTGGCAGCTTTTATGTTTGTGTTGTGCGTTGCCGAATACCCCCATATGAGTCAATTATATGGCATCTAATGGAAATTGAAAGATATTTTCCGGATATATATCCATGAATTGCTCCTATTTATATAATGGGTGGTAATTAATATTCAGAAAGCTTTGATAGATGATTAATGCTTGCTGAGATGAGCAATATGCTTGCGTAGCTAATAAAATCACTCACAGAGACCGTAACGTTATTGACATGCTATTTACTATAACTGACAAATCGATACACAGAGTTTATTCATGCCTAATGTCAGGTTTCAAAACATGAATGCATCATGTAAATGGCGTAATTGATCGTTAATATAACTTGGATTGTTATTGGTTTCATGCGGAGATGAAGAATGCCCATAATTGATGTATCTTATTCTATAGAAATGCATGCATGATATCATATGAGTATTTACTCGCAATGTAATGAAATATGTATACATATATCTTTTATTAGAAGAATGTTATTAAAATGCTTGAGTATATATATATGTTCATATACGTTGACGTTTTCCGGAGTTCAATTGATGAATGTTGCCATTCATTTTTTTTTTTGTGTTGACGTTGAATATATTGGGATGTATTGATATCGAAGAGAGAGACACGATTACATGGTATTGAGTTTAGTTGATGATACCCGAAATGACTACTTGTAATGAAAATGATTCATGCTCTCTTTGTAATGCGTATGTGGAATGCAATTGGGTAGTTGAAATGGTGTATTTTCAAGTAAAATGACATACAAATGTTTCAGGTGTTTTTCTATCACGTAGAAATATCAGCTCTGTTCTCGTGATTTTCGAATGTTCGAGAGCTATTTCTGTTGGGGGTTGTTGCTCCGAGCACGAATATTGTATGCAAAAATGTGAATCGCTGATCTGATTGTACATAGATATTATATAAAGGTGCGAGACGAAGATTATATTTCAGATATGTCATTCATTTCTTTTTTTGCAGCCACCTCGCTGCATGTAGTTGAAAATTAAATTTGTATTTGTATAATAAAGATGTCAATGATATTTAACAAAAGGTGTCGATGGGTAATACCGGCTCTCTTTCATTAATTTTCCATTAATAATATTATTTCTATGAAAGGAGAAAATGGGAAAAAAAATGCATCTTCCTTTCAAGACCGGTGGGTTCGATACTTTATAACGGAGGTCTTCAACCTTTTCCTAGTCGCGAGCACTGCCTGTACCAATGATCAAAAGAAGAGCACCATTACTTCAAGTTTGGCACACGAATGCATGCCTTGAGTGCAGTTTGCACAAGGTGTTTGATTGGAACGTTGAACAATTGCTCGCGAGCACAAAATCGGACACTAGCATCGAGCACTCTAGGTGCTTCGGGGAGCACGGTGATGCTCGTGAGCAACGGGTTGAAGATGTCTGCTTTATAAACTATTGAAGGGAATTTCAAAACTTGGTATTTTGTGCATCAGCTTCCAAAACACGCACCCTTTCCTCCCTCACAGAGAGACTTCGAGCTTCAACAATCTACATCTACCCCCTTCTCTAAACTTCCGAAATTTCCCCTGAGAGAGATTAAAAAAAATTTCCATTCGTCTTCCTTAACCACTCTACGATCAATGACGTAATACTGCGTCCAAATGCCAGTGGAATAAATTCAAACACACACACACTCTCCCTGTTTTCTTTTTCCCTCTCTTCATCATCGCATGTTGCAACCCTATACTTTTCCCTCTTGGTTTTCTGTACATCACGATAGGGATATTTTTTTCCATATTCGATGTATCTTTCTTATAATAGTAAAACAGAACAGAGATAGGGTGAGGGTGAAAAGTTAAAACTAACTTTGTACCTACCCACATTCTTATGAACTTTATTATACTGTTTAACTCTTTCATTTTTTCCCTTAGTTTTCTCTTTTACTTTTTTTCCCCCTTTCCTTTTTTAACACGCGCTAAGGTTAGCACGAGGCTACCATATTTATCGCCTATTCGTGAGATAGATACCAAAATACAGTGATACCTTGTCAAACAAAGATAATTTGTAGCAGAATCACGTTCGTTAGCCAGAACGCGATCGATTTTCGATAGGTTTCTGTGGCAAACCGTTTAATTCATTCCAGATACTCAGAACCGGATTAACCCTAATGAAAGCCCTACGCGCTCAAGTAATTTTGGTGCAACCCCACACCCCGGTCCCTTTTACCTTTTTTACTCGGGGTTATCTGATGTGACCCGCCACTTTAAACTTAATTTCGTAAAAATTAACCAAGCGGTAAATTTGTGGATAGCTTAAGTTACCCGTGGTACAAGAGCAGTAAAGCGGTCCGTGGCAGAGCCGTCTTAAGGACATCATGGGCTCCCGGGCCAAGTGATTTTTCTGAGGCCCCACCTGGCCGATTTTCGAAAATTTCAACCGGTTCTCGTTTTTGTGTGGCAGGGGGTGACGAAGGCTTTGGGTAAGGGCAAAAATGTAGATGTTGTTTACCTTGATTTCCAGAAGGCATTCGATCGTGTCCAACATGGTAAACTCTTGAAGCGTTTACACGAGATTGGAATTGGGAGCAACTTGCTGAATTGGATAGAATCGTGGTTAAGAGATAGGTCACAACGAGTTATGGTGAACGGGGAATTCTCTGGTTGGACAGACGTCACAAGTGGAGTTCCTCAAGGAAATGTCCTTGGCCCCATACTTTTTTCACTTTTTATCGATAATCTCGATCAGGGTATCGATGGGATTACCAGCAAATTCGCAGATGATGTGAAGCTAATGGGGGTAATCGGGAATCAAAACGACAGGGAGTTGCTCCAGACCAACTTAAACAGGATTGCAGCATGGGAAAATGAATGGAGCATGACGTTTAGCGTTGATAAGTGCATGGTCGCTCATTTTGGTTCGATCGACCCACGGTTCTCTTACGAGTTGAATGGTGTCACTATCCCGGATGCAACTAGGGTCATCGATTTGGGAATTCTCATTGACGAGCGGCTTAAGTTTTCTGAACATTGTTCAGCGGTGGTCAAAAAATCGAGTAGAATGCTTGGTCTCATTTTCAAAAAGGTCTCTTCGTGTTCTCATAAAGTCATTCTTCCGCTTTTTCGAGGTTTAGTTCATCCTGGACTGGAGAATGCTGTAAGGTTTTGGAGACCATACCTACAGAGGGACATAGACTTGGTTGAAGGGGTGCAGAGAAGAGCTACGCGTGTCCTTATTGGTACACGGGACTTGAGTTATGAAGAGAGACTTCATTTTTTGAATATGTTTACATTGGATGAACGCAGGTGTCGAGGAGATATGATCGAAGTGTTCGAAATTTTCAATGGGATGGATAGGATGGACCATGAACTTTTAGTACACCGCCAATCGACTGCTTTTACAAGGGGACACCAGTAATGCAAGGCTATGGTGTCGCAGGGAATTTTTCTCTAATAGGGCTGTTAATAAATGGAATAGCTTACCCCCGGAGGTAGTAAATTGTAACACAATTGACACGTTTAAAAAGAAATACGATAAACATGTTGGGGTATATCGAGAAGCTATCCATTCTTAGAATAAGACAACCATAAGTATTCTTTATGGGCATTGTATAATATTTTATCATGTGTACATATTGTTTGTAATTTGTGTTAATTGCATTTTTAATTGGGTTGCTGTATTTTTGAAACATATGACAACCATATTTTTATGGGCATCTTTTTATCAGCCACCTCGTTGGGCATTTTGCCTGTTGTGGTGTTGTATTTGTATCTGAAGCGCCCGGACCGTGCCCGGTTGCGTTAAGACGGTGCTGTCCGTGGCGCATTTTCAGATCACTCAAGCAGGCCCATCACACATTCACAGGTCACTTAATTGACCCGTGACGAAGTTCCAGAAACTAAAGTGGTCCGTGGCACATTTAGAGATCCCTTGAGTGACATGTAGCACAGTTTTAGAGCACTTAAGCGGCCGCCAGTGCAGTTCTACACCACTCAAGTTACTCGCGGCACATTTCCAGATTACTTAAATGATCCGCGGCTCATTCGTAGGTTACTTAATTTAAGTGATCCGCGGCATAATTATAGATCACTTGAGTGCTGCGCGATACATTTTCAGCTCACATGAAGAATCCGTGGAACATTTAGAGATCACTGAAGTGGCTCTATTGAGGACTTATCAATAGGGAAAATGTTCAGATGCCCACAAACTAGCGAAAGGGTACCAAAAACTAGGTCAATGTCCAACCAGTAAGATGCCAATTAAGAATATTTCATATTTTTATAAAGTTTTATAAAGGGTGGTTGATGACGTAAACATCATTCAACACCCCCCCCCCTTGTCATCAAATGTCAGCAAACCCGAACCTCCCCCCCCCCTCCCCCTCCCATCGATGCCGACGTAATACTTGAATAACACCAGCAAGGAAACTTTCTGACCACCCTGTACATCACAGATATTTCAGTTCCCCAACAGTTTGTGGATGATGGCGAGCTTTTTTTCAACTGACTCTACAGCAAAGGCACACACACCCTCCGGCCCGCCGAAAGCTGTTCTGGTAGAGAAAAAGTATCAGTTAAGTAAAAACTTAACATTTTCCATTCATAAAAACTACGGGAAATCGGGATCCATATGGGACATTGACAGTTTTTTTTTTTGGCGATAATTGCCTAAGGTAAGTTACGAATTACAGCCAAAAATAATTGTCGAAGGCAATTATAGCTGCCAATTATAGCCACAAAACTTATCAAAGATGTAACTAAAGTAAGTAAAGTTGCCAACTATCGTTAAAATTGCCGAAAAATCACCAGTGGCTACATTAAATCACTATAGAGTGAAATGTAATTCACCAAAAAAAAAAATATTTCCCCACACACAACACTTACATTCATACACTTTTTCACCTCACATCAAACTCAAATTTCGAAATGGAGATTCCATCGCGTCTGGAGCCGTGCCCTTTATGAAGGGCACATTCATAAGACGCCCGTTACCCCCCTACAAAGCTCCATTTCAGTCAGTCAACCATTCAGACATAACATTTTAGATGAGTGACCATATTTAAAAATATTTAAATCAGTGTATTTTAATCAAATTTTCTGACATTGGTGTTAATGACAATTGGTGATACAGAAATTTTCCGTTTCAAGTTGAGTTTGATGGGCGTTTCAGAAGACTACAACTTAATTTATTGTCTCCTCACAGTGAAAACAGGGGCCATTCAAGTATTACGTCAGCAAATTTTTATCCATTTTTGACCCCCCCCCCCCTCCCACTTATCAGGTAAATTTCGTCAGCACTGCCACCCCCCCCCCTCTTCTTTAGGGGGTGTTGGCACTGCCCACCTTCTAACGCATATTGGTGGGATCAGAAACGTACGCGAGAGGGGGCATAAGGGGCTCGTGCGCCCCCCCCCCTCCTCCTTGACGGAATTTTTTTTTAATGTAAAAAACATTAAAAAAATTATAAAAGTATTTTCTTTCGAAATTATATGTTATTATAATCGATTTCTATTAATTTCAATGCTATTTAAAGGGTAAGACCTCGAAATTTCTCTTCAAGAAATTGGTTGCGACCCACCCTTTAAGCCATTATATGGTAAACCCTTCACCCGCGGACCAAATGTGGCCCTGAAGGTTATCTGATGTGGCTTGGCCCCTCATATCCAATTTTGTAAAAATGAACTAAGCGGCATATTTTTGCAGATCGCTTAAATATGAACCGTGGCATAATTCCAGGGCATTTAAAGTTGCCCGTGACACATTTTGAGATCACTTAAGTAGCCCGCGACACAGTTCCAGAACACTTGAACGATCCGTGGCACATTTAGAGATCCCTTGAGTGACATGTGGCACAATTTTAGAGCACTAAAGCGGCCCCCCAGTGCGGTTCTACATCACTCAAGTTACCCCCGGCACATTCCTAGATTATTTAAGTGATCCGTGGCATGATTACGGATCACTTGAGTGATGCGTTGCTATAGTTTCAGAGCGCTTAAGCAGCCCGAAAACATTTTCTGAACACTTGAAAGATCCGTGAAACATTCAGACATCACTGAAGTAGCTCTGTAAGGGATTTATCATTACGGGAATGTTAGTTCAGGTGCCCACAAACTATCGAAAGGTTTTTCTCGTTTTTGGCGCACCGAGTAAGATCCATTAAGAATATTTCATACGAGCTATAATACCCGGCGCTGCCCGGGTTTTCTTCAATGAGGCTTTTTAGATCACGTGACATCTCCCTTTCTTTGAGGGACATACAAACCGGGTCTAAGTTAGTCAATATGGCAACTTCCTGCGCGACTCATGGAATAAACAAATCTAGATTTAAAGAAACGTAGAAATACAATCAAACCTCGTTAATGAGTCACTCTTGGGAGAGCAAAAATATGACTTTGTAAGTGGTATGACTCGTTAAACGGAGCAAGCCATAGCTCTGCCTATTCCTACCAGAGGACAATTGGAACTTCCAAAAAGTGACTCGGTAAGCGGAGTGACGTGTTAACCTGGTGACGCACTAACGAGGTTTGACTGTATATATATTTTTTTTCCCCTTTTTTAAGGAGCGCTAGGTATTCAGATTTCTCCACCCCCCCCCCCCCCCCGAACTTTAAGTTATCTATTTCTGCCTGTTCCTGCTTCCAAAAATGCATAATTAAAGCTGTGGAATTTTTTCGATGTACTTTTTACGGGCCCATAATTAATTTTTAAATATCCTAACCAATATGAATTTATGCAGTTCAATATTAAAAGACAATACGGAGACATTAGTTTTCATGCTTGAGAAGATGTAAATAAAAAGTTGAAATCAATGTTATTGCATGAATGTCCAACTCAAATGTAGGTCCGGCTAATTGCTTCATATTTAATCTCCTGGGCTTCGTATATCTATCTCTAAGCGAACTCAATATATTTCAAAAATCGAGAATTCAATACAATTTTTAAAATTATTCATGTGACAGAAGATACCACCAAATTTCCGCATTTCTACATTATTTATTTATCGACAATTTTAATACTGATTTCTATGAGGATCACCCTTTTCCTGACCATCAAAGCGATGCTGATGAATCTATTCAAATCTATGGTCTATTCAAAAAGCTCTCATTACTGGGAGGATTGAATAAAGTGGCGAACCATTATAAAGGCATAAACTATTATACATATATACTGGCAGCATTAAAGAAGTGAAAAACCATTGTAAAGGCATACACGTCTGAAACGCATTGCTAGGGAACCACGGTAACCAAAGTAAACGTTCGGAAAGTGATTGTTGAAGCCCAAAAACCATTGTCGCCCAACAGTTTTTTGCCCGTTTGGGGCATTTGCCATGCTCTGACGAAATTTTAAAGTAGCCAGTCGTTCAAGTCGGGTCCCATTTGGTATATACGCAAAATTTGGCGACGATCGATCTAAATTGTAGATTTGTATAGAGAACACACACACACACACACACACAGACAGACAGACAGACAGAAAATCAATTTTATATATATAGATTTTCATAAAGGGTGGTTGATGACGTAAGCATCATCGAAATCCCCCCCCCTCCCCCCTTGTCATCAAGAGTCAGCAAGTCGGAACCCCCGTCGATACTGACGTAATACTTGAATAACCCCACTGCAGTTTTCGTGTATTCCGTATATATTTTTCGACATCAACATTTTTGCGGACATTTTTCTTTTTCAGCCACTTCGTTGGGCAGTTCACCTGTTGTGGCCTTTGCATTTGCATTTGAGAAGAATCGGCTCCTCTTGCCCAACTAGTAATATCCGACAAGAGTTTCTAGGGAAACAAGCAACAGTATGAAGATTGGAAGTAGTTTCGAAATCAGTGATTAACCTAAAGTAACTGATTTAAATGACAAGATCCAAGTGAAGAGAGAGAAACTCCAAGATTTGACAAGTAACGTTCAGCATCTTAAACTACTTCATGTGGGGGAGCCACCTTCATTTCTTTTAAATTATCCTTATATTTGTTTACAACTAACGAATAGGTGTATGAAATGAATAAATAGTATTTTTATGGCATCAGTTAATATTATATTTAATTACGAAAAATATTCGGTTAAAATTCGATTAATAGGTCTGTTGATCGATCGAAAATTTTAGATTAACCAGTTAAAATTTTTAATCGATTCCCAGTCCTAGTTAATTGTTCTCAGCTACCTCGTTGGGCATTTTTACCTGTTTTGGCGTTGTATTTGTATTAATACCCTTATTCTGTAGAGTTCGAGAGTTCTTCCAACCCGGCACTGGCTTCCTAATCGCACACATAGCCGGGCTGGAAGAGATCTCGGCTATGGGATAAGTCTGGTGGCGTAGTTCTGGCGATCATGTCATGGCTGCTGTGGCGATTGTTTTTTAAAATATGTGAAATGGTAGGCTATTTCCAGCTGTGGTAAACAGGGACGTAGAAAACCCTTTGCCCGAGGGTCAATGATGCTTTTGAAACGTTCAGCTTTCTCAGCAACAGCAACTCCACACAAGAACTGAACTCCATTCGCTAATTAATTATTTTGCATTTTATTGCTAAAAAAAACTCTGCTGTTAATTAAATATCAAGACTGAGCGATGACTCCATGGATCCAGCTTCTATAGCTCTCGACCCTGCTGTAGATGCCAGGTGTGTTCGGTCGCCCGCAGCCGATCCCGAACGATACTATGCCAACTTGGTACCACCGATCGTTCTTCTCGCACACCAGAGGTCCGCCACCATCACCCTGGAAGTTGAAATTTCCATAAATTTCGTGGTATGAGGAATGTTTCTTTTTTTCCATACAAAAAGTTACATCTTTTCGGAACCGAAATTGTCAGATACTCACGTCACACGCGTCCCTTCCCTCTGCGCCTGCGCAGATGGAAGTCCCTGGTAGCTTGTAGTTTTGGCCAAAGTGGAATTTCAGTGCCCTTTCGCAGTCGTCGTTGCGCCATAGCGGTATGTTGACCTCTTTCAGTTTCACCGAGAGATCTCCACCTGATGCGTTGAAAACAACTCATTTTATAGAGAGAGATGTAATAAGGGAAGTTAAATAACAAACATGAGGGGAGGAGAAAGAACAAAGTTGTGTCTCTATAGTGCAGTGGTTTTGAAAGTGCGCATCGCGCTATTCCTAGGGGCGTACCAACCATTGTCAGGGGCGTTTTTTTTATATTTTGGATCCCTCCTTTCTGACTATTCCTAAAATGTCTGCGTGTCTTCTTCTCCTTTTCTGAGAATTTCTGCCTCTCTTCCTGGGATTATTCCTGAATTTCTACCCATTTTCTTGCTATTTCTGAATTTCTGTTCCGTTTGCTTCTTTTTCTTCCAGAATTTCTACCCATCTTCTTACCCTTTCTCAATTGCCCCCCCCCCCAGCATATTCCAGAATTTCTACCCATTTCCTTGCCATTTCCGAATTTCTGTCCCTATTTCTATTTTTCTTGAATTTTTCCTCCCCTTTGCTTATTCCTAAATTTCTAGCCCTTTCTGAATTTCTGCTTCCCGTTTGCTTTTTTAAAAAAATCCCTACCCGTCTTGGAATTTCTCAATTGCTCCCCACACCACCAGCTTATTCCCGAATTTCTACCCATCTCCTTACTATATATTTCTGAGTTTATATCCATCTCCTTACCCTTTCTGAATTTCTGCCTCCCTCGGGATTTCTACCGATCTAATTTCTACCGATCTCTTTGCCATTTCTGAGTTTCTGTCCTCTTTCCTTTTGCTCGAAATTTTTCTCCCCTTAGCTTTTCACTCAATTTCCGTCCATCTCCTTGCCCTTGCTGAATTTCTGCCCATTTCTTCATCTTTTTTTCTTCTATTTTTGCGAATTTCTTTGTCATTCTTTTAAATTTCTGCTCCCTTTTGCCCTTTCCTGAATTTCTACTTAATATCTCCTTGTCCTATTTCGAACATCGAACTTCGTTGAATTTTCGTGGATTTCTGCTCGTCTCTTTCCCCTCTCTTTTGAATTCCTTGATGGTAGACAATAATTATTGGTGTATGTATGTAGGGGGTATACAGTAATTTTGAGGATGATGTCACTCTCCGCTATCCATACAAAGGTTTTTAACAGCTGGCTGCTGCGAAGATATATTTTTGGAAAGAGAAAAAATTCAACTGCCCCTGCTGGGAATTGAACCCACGTCCTTTCACTTTCTGGGTAAACGCCCTAGAACACTCTACTACAGAGGCAACGAATATCTCAATGTTCCCTTGGAGCTCGTAGTAGGTCCGACCGTCCATGTACGGTCTCGTTCAGTGCACACGAGCTCCAAGAAAAGATTGAGATATTCGTTTCCTCTGTAGTCTAGTGCAGTGTTTCTCAACCGCGTGCCGCGGCCCGGTACCGGGCCCTGACCTCATTCATACTGGGCCGCGAGTGATTATCGTTTCATTTTCCCTTATTCATTTTCCATTGGTCATGTATTTAACTGGGGCTTCGATTCACAAAAATGAATGAAACCGGACCGCGGGCTCGAAAAGGTTGAGAACCACTGGTCTAGGGCGTTCACCCGGAAAGTGAAAGGACGTGGGTTCAATACCCCGCAGGAGCGGTTGAGTTTTCTCTCTTTCCAAAATATATCTTCGCATCTCAGCCAGCTGTTAAAAACCTTCGTATACAGCAATTACTGGTATCATCATGATGTAATATCGATGTAAATGTTATATGGGCTCACTTTCGGATCGTTTGCCCCAGCCGGTGATGAAGCACCTTCGTGAGATGATGTGGTGATTGTTCGTGTCGCCCTGGTCGGGCAGACACACGACGTTGATGTTGGGCTTCCGCCGAGCTGGAAGTGACATGCGCAACAGCGCGACGTCGTGCAGCAACGTCCGGTTGTTGAAGTTTGGGTGGACTATGATCTGTGAGACGTCGTGCTCCTGGTGTCCGTAGGGCTCGTTCGTACTTGAGACGTCGTATTCGCCGAGACGTACCTTCAGCGATAATGGGGACCTGCTGAAAAAAATGAAAAGGTTCGTTTTATAATATCATTCAAGAAATAACCAAAATAGATGGTCTGACATTCTACCAGACAGGGCTCGGTCACGAGTTTGACCCTCACATTTCGACTATGAGAAACAGATGTATTTACGGGGGGTGAGGGGCTTTAGCCGGGGAGGGGGTCTATATCCCAGGGTGGTAAATTTAAGAAATAGGTGGTCAATTAGTATAATGGGAGAATTCATTAGATTGATTGCGAAAACCATGTTTATGCTATTCACTCTGCTTTCTATATGTGTGTTTGCCACCAATATAGATATTCTAGTTTGCCTATCCGGAGGGATCGCACTAATCCCTTAGGCACAACAGAAGTGGTCCATGTATGTTGCACGTGTATGCTCGTATATGTGTCGCGTTGTAATTACAGTCGAATCCCGTTATAACGAATTCCAAGCGACCGGAGAAATCACTTCGTTATTACGAAATTTCGTTATAAAGAAATTTCAGGTTTTTGCATTGTTCATATGTAAACTTATCTAGGGGATTAGAAAAGTGTTCGTTAAAACGAGATTTTCGCTATAACGGTATAGTTATAGTTATATATTATCATTCGTTAAAATGGGATTCGGCTGTACTTTTTGTGTTTGTGTATTATTACATGTACGTACATGTAGTATATGACTACATGACGTACTGACGGCTCTCGGATCGGGGAGGCAACGGCATGGGCATACGTAGTCCTCGATTCATCGGATGTAGTTAAAGAGACTTGGAGTAGTCGTCTGACGCAGGGCGCAAGCGGAGGCGTATGCAATCTTGAATGTGGTCATCTGGGCCTCGCAACAAAGCTCCCCGGTGGTCATACATTCAGATAGCTCTTCTTGCCTTCAAGCTATCTGCGATCCCCGCTCAACACATCAGGATATTCATAGGATCCGACAGCTACTTTGCTCCCATCATTCGATTCGTGTACATACATTGACATGTATATATTTTTTATCATAAAAGCAACTCAGACTTAACTTATTTTGTTCTTGTGTAAATTCAAAATTTTACTTCCAAAAACAAGACTTTAATAAATGAATCGAGTATATAATAAAATCACACTACAAATCACAATTACAATAGTAAATATTATAATGTCCATACCATGTTTCCCATTAATAAGCATTACGTAAAAATAATGCCAAGTTCTATAATACACCACTCCCTGTAAATCAATATCAAATAGACATCATTCTATAAGCTCTCCCGTCTTAATGTACTCAAACTTGTGATGAGAGTCTACTTGCTTCACTCGAAAACAAAGTCGTCGACATTGGAGTCGGATGAAGAATTTATAGAATATCAAAACGCGAAATATATTTCCCTAATGTCGATGGTGGTCCAGAGTCGAACCAGCCTATCCTACTTTCGTATAATATGGGTTAAAGCTCACACAGGAATTACAGGTAATGAGATGGCTGATCGTCTGGCCAAGGATGCCACTAGTTCGACCACAGAGGAACAACACTTACTGCTACGCAGCCACGTCAAATACCAATTAAAGAGTGAGCTGTTGAGAAAGTGGTAAGCATAGTGGGATCATAACGTCCCGAAAGACGCATATAGAATCCAACGGCATGTTCGCTGGCATCCTTTCATTTGGTCGCGCGAAAAGATTATTATGGTTACAGAGCATGGGTCCGTTACCAGTATATTTAGAACGTTTCAAAAAGTCCAACAATGACAAGTGTCGTTGTGGTCAAGTCGGGACATTACAGCATTATCTGTGTTCCTGCCCGCACACTAAACAGTTCCATTTCGGCCACATTCCGGATAATGGAAAGCTTTGCTGGAAGCGACGCGTACTTCAGAGCCCCATCAACTTCGGCCGACTTCGCCAGCTGATCCAATTCCTGGACAAAAATCTTCATCATATCCATACCAAATGGGTTGGTACGAAGCGTAAACCAGGTGCTGATGACGACTATGTACCAGCTAGGTCCTTTCGCCCGGACCCTACTAGAATGTACGATCTGCGCCCTCGTCACTGAAACTCATCTACTGGGAGCCAGGCGACGTTGCGCCTATCGCCATTTTGTACTGACGAATGTCTAATCAAATTGTAAATTGAGATTATATTCCAGAGACAATCCATCTTAATTAGTCTTGGCGATACTACGATTTCAAATCAACTCTTTACTATAAGATGAGCGTGATCTGGTGGTTATACCTTTCGGAGTTCTTGGGCGGTTCTTCGGCCGTTGCTCCCCCCCCCCCCGCGACTTTTGAAAATACACTAAAAATTGTATATATATTTGCAAATATATATATATATACATACATTGAGTACGTGTGCTTTGCCCCCCCCCCCCCGGAAAAAGTTGAAATGACGGCCCTGTGTAAAAGAATGACCTAGAGAGTTTACAAGCATGTCAATCACCTAGACCAGTGTTTCTCAATCTATGGTCCACGACAATGGCACAGGTGGTCCGCAGAGACTTTATAATTAAATTCTAACTCACCGAAATATTATGGAATTCTTGTAATGGGTATATAGTGCAGTAATATCTTCACATGTTTTAAAATAGAAAATTATATCTTCGTTCTTAGGGTAACCATATCTCAACTAAAAAAACACGGGAAATTGCGATACGGGATATATAATAGTAGTAGGCAAGAAATGCAATTTACGATGAATTTGCTAGTTATTACAGAAATTGCTGAAGGAGGAAGAAGTAACAAAAGCTGCTGCAAATTGCAGTGAAAAAATAATAATTTCCCAATGGAATTGATTTCCATCACGACTTGGGTGACCATATTTCATTTAGAAAAAACGCGGGAAATGGAAACTCAAATTTTGTAAAAAAAAAATTAACATCAGCAATTTTCACCAAAAAACATTGCCATAAGTTGGCGAAATCACCAGTTATTGCTAAAAAATTAGCAACTACTGGGTAATGAAAAATTGCTGGAAATTGCAATGAACTGAAAAAAAAATGTAGTTCACGGACAATAGCTTAGAACATGACAGATAAATATTTACAGCGTAATTATCATAATATAATTTATAATGATGAAATTATTTTCATTTGCAGTTTTCTCAGTAAAAATTGCAAATCCAAATATGCTTTGTTAAAAAAAAACGGGACAAATCTATGGAACAGTGAAAATGACCAAAAATACAAGAAAATCACTCAAAATACGTCACATTCTTGCTTAATACGTATTTTATTTTTTTGAATTTGAATGTCCCGCATCACGGGACATATGGTCTCGCGCCTCGAACTTGGGTTCAGAAACGGATACCTAAACGGCAAGGAACTACTTTACCGCACACCAACCCCGGTCATATATCGCCATACGTCAATTTCCAACCAGTGGAGTTGGGTGGGAAATGAAGACGCCATGTAACGGTGGTCCTCCCTCGGCTCGGTATGTAAAGAACTTGTTTCTAATGTTGTTTCCCGGAATTCGAACCCACGAACCTTGACGGTAACCTTTATAGTGGAAGACGAGCATCTTACCCCTACGCCACTGAGGTGCGAGGCAGGAGGCAACTCGTGCGCCACACGGCAAGGGAGTAGATCCGTGAATCCGTAGAAAATTTGCAAGCATCAGTGACCAAAAAGAGAGAGGTAGAGAACAAGGCTGTGAGCGACTAAAAGAGTGACATAGAAAATTTTTAAACATGTGAGGGTCCTAGAGGGTAACATCCTAATTACACTCGCAGTTAAAAAAAAATGTTCATACTTACTATTCATCGACGCAGTGGGCCGCAGTCAACACAAAATATTCATCGACCAAAGACGCTCCGCAGACATACAGCTCCTGCGGCTTCTCCAGCACCGCCACCTGTGCAATGGCATCCGTCCATAAAAACACAAGAAAAATATATCCAGTACGTAATCCTCGTATGCATAACATATTTTAAAAAAACAGCATATCATAAGCCTTCGGCTAAAATGATTTTTCTGAGGCCCCTCCCCCCTACCTTGCTAGAAATGCTTAATGAAGCAAAGGCTTGATGCTAAAGAAATGCTTACTCTCAATAATTTGAACAAGATCTCATTTTCATGAGGCCTCTCTGCACTTGAGGTTTCTGGGCCGTGCTCGGTCGGACCCGTGCATTAAGACGACACTGGTTGGATGCCATGTGCGAAGTCA
Source organism: Pholcus phalangioides (assembly GCF_987345545.1). Taxonomy (NCBI): domain Eukaryota; kingdom Metazoa; phylum Arthropoda; class Arachnida; order Araneae; family Pholcidae; genus Pholcus; species Pholcus phalangioides. The sequence goes on from NW_028301637.1 coordinate 8,083,236, forward strand.
ATTTATTTTACCTCTCTTCTGCTGCTGTGTCTTCAGAAGAATACCATGCTGTTCATCAATTCCAATATACAGAAGAGTCTCGTTTAACCGACCTTCCGTGCCGACGTCCCACCTCAAAAACAAAAAAATGATCAAACGCCAACTGTTGAGCTTCCAGAATTTCTCATAACGACGGAGTTAAGGCTCTAGAAACTGCAATTAAATACATTGAGCAACAATAAGAAGCTACAGGAATCGACATAATGACGCTGCAGAAATGGCGAGATTTGGCAGCGAAGAAACGGCACTCGTCAGGAAAGTAGACTACGATCAATAATTCTTTTTAAATTATCACAGGACTGAACTTTTTTAAGTACTGTATTTAACTTCAAAATATTCTGCAACTGTAAGTTCATTTTCTCACTTAATTTTTTCTGTTGTTTTAATGTAAACATGATTATTAGGTTCGTAATGTGCAAAATTATAACATAACTAGCTATAATACCCGGCGTTGCCCGGGTTTTCTTCAATGAAGCTTTTTGGATCACGTGATATGTCCCTCTTTCTTTTGAGGGACATACAAACCGTGATCAAGTTGAACCAATATGGCGACTTACTGCGCGACTCATGAAATAAACAAATCTAGATTTAAAGAAACGTAGTAATGAATATATATATTTTTTCTTTTTCAATGGGTGCCAAGTATTTCGATCCCCCCCCCCCTGAAGTTCTAGTTATTCATCTGCCGGTTTCTGCTTCAAAAAATAGTAAAACTGTGGAATTTCTTCGATGTACTTTATGAGCCCATAATTAATTTTAAAACAATCTAAATTATATGAATTTATGCAGTTAGACAACAAGGAGACATTAATTTTCATGCTTGAGGAGATATAAATAAAAAGTTGAAATCAATGTTATTGCATGGATATCCAACTCAAAAGTAGGTCTGGCTAATTACTTCATATTTAATCTCCTGGGCTTCGTATATCTCTAAGCGAACTCAATATTTCAAAAATCTAGAATTCAATAAATTAATGTGTGGCGGAAAACCCCGCCAAATTTCCGCATTTCTACAGTAAAATCGGCAATTTTAACACTGATTTCTATGAGGATTACCCTTTTCCTGACCCTCAAAGCGATGCTGATTATGACGTATATTCAAAAAGCCTCATTTATTGAGAGTATTGAAAATGTGGCCAACCATTATAAAGGCATAAACTATTATACATATGCTAACAGGATTAGAGAAGTGACAAACCATTGTAAGGGCATAAAACACGTCTGAAACGCATTGCTAGAGAACCACGGTAACCAAAGTAAACGTTCGGAAAGTGATTGTTGAGGCCCAAAAACCATTGTTTTTAGCCCATTTTGGGCATTTGCCTTGCTCTGACGAACTTTTAAAGTAGCCTATCGTTTAAGTCAGGTCCCATTTGGGTCCATATATACAAAATTTGGTGACGATCGATCTAAAATTGTAGATTTGTATAGAGAACACACACACACACACAGACACACAGAAAATCAATTTTATATATATAGATTTGAAGTTTAATAGGCCTTCCCTTAACACCTCCGTATTATCCGACGTTCTGCCGGCCCGTTTACGTCGGATAAGCGAGACTCTACTGCACTCGTTTGTCAATTTTTTCCCCCTTGAAGGCCCCTTGAGCCCAAAAAGATTTCAAATCTACTAATTTACTCTACAAAACATGTGCAAATGAAAAGTTTGATCCTTTCAAATTGCCGATTAGCATAATTTTCCTACAGAACTCGGAAACAAAAGTCAACTAAACCCGTATTTTAGGAGCTAGAATTTCATTGTCAAAACTTAAGAAACTTATGCTGGAGCAATCGTCTTCATATTTATTGAGAAAAGCAGCAATATATGATATTCGCTCAGATGAACAACACCTTTGAACCACGAATTCTAACTGGTTGCTACAGGCGTCGGGAAGAATTTTGCTGCCAGTAATAGCCTACAGTTATACAGTGATACTCTTTTTTGTTTTTGGCAGCTTAAGTGCGCACTGCTCATTTTTCTTGAGTGCAAGAAAAGTTATCTTCGTCTTGGCCACAACAGAATTAAATTCTTTGAATTTTAATGAATGCGTCACCCACAAAATCCACTTTGTGCGCCCAGCATTGGTAGTGCAAAATGTTGTCACCAAGAAGAGTTTTAATAATTTGAAGCACGCAGCCGTATAACGCGATGAGGTCTTATACTAGATCCTTTATTTTCGTATTTAGTTTCTTATTCTTTTAAGGTGCCAATTATAGCTTGGAAACACACGGAAGAATTAACGATAAAATTTAAATTATCGAGATTTTGCAAAAAAGTAGTAAAAATTCGCATTTTTGCATTTTTTCGTTAAAATTGGCAAATTTCGCATTTATCGCGGTTATTTCGTAAATACGAAATTTACGTATCCCTACTTATCATCCATTTTAGTACACTTAGGCTGGTCGTCCACTGGAAACTACTGAGAGTGATAACGAGTCCGTAACATGTATGCGCAGCTGCTTAGTCATACACGCAACTTGTTATGGCTTGTAGCTAGCTTCCAGTGAACGACTCGCCTTATAATTTCACTTACGTGCCAAGCCCACTCTCCGGCATCAGACTCGCCATCTCCGTTCCGATTGGTCCCCTTGATGCCACAGTTGGTGCTCTTGATAGGCTTCGGGATGACAGCCGGCAGTATTCCTACGGTCACAGAATTGGCCTCGACGAAGCAGCAAACTTTGCCACTGTAAGTACAGTACGAGTACATGGTTCCACCAGACGCTATGCACCTCCAATATTCCATGCACTGGCATTGCCTCGTTGTATCACCTTTAAAAAAATCGCCTCCATTTTAGAGAGTTGTCAATTAACATTCTCATTGAAATACTAATTTCTGAAAAAACCAGTGTGTGTGAGAGAGAGAGAGAGAGAGAGAATGCAACCTTACCATTATTGGAGCCGACGAACTGAGCCTTGGACCAAGATAGCTCCAACGCCGAGAGATGCAGCAACAAGAGCAGCAGGTGCAACGCCTGTGTATTTCTCACCTGAGAAAACATCAAGGATATAATTCATGGTATTATATGGCATCAATGCTAGGTACCTATGTTATTACTGAATGTGACGTAAAAATCTGTTATAAATTTTCTTGTTCAATGTTTCTCAAATTGCGTAATATCGCTCTTTGGCCCGTTGTCGCAATGCTAGCAATACGTTTTCCCAACGACGATGCGTGAACAGTTCAGTAGAAGCATTAGATCAACATTCTAAGGTGAAGGACATGGTGCCGTCTAAACGAATAGGCACAGCCCGGGGGGGTCTCTCAAGTGCTATTGGGGGGGCCCCCAGGGTTGAAATTTGAGATACTAGGACTATGAGTATGACCTAAAAACTGACGAAATAAAACTGCTCCATAAAAAATTCATTTATACCCTAAAAATGTACTTTTATGAATAGGCTGACCATATTTCTTTCAGAAAAATACGGGAAATTGTAGGAAATCGCCAATCGTTGCCAAAAATGGTGCCAAAAGTGCGCAAAAAATAAAATTGCCGGTAGTTGCTAATATCGCCATTCATTGCCGGAAACGATGTTAAAGGTAAGCAAAATTGTCAATTGCTAAAATCGCCAATTGCAAAAAATGAAGACAGGGAAAAGAGAGCTTGGGGGACATATCTCTCTTCATTTTTTTGCTGAAATATGCAAAATATGACAAATTCTGAAAATCGCGAAAAAAAAATACCTTAAAATCACTGAAAATCATGAAAAAATATCATTTGATCATTTTTGTCGCACACGACCAGCACCTACAATTTTGAAAATCACGAAAAAAAATTATCTATCGCGTGAAAATAGCGCGAAATTAGCAAAATCATAGAAATCCTAGCCTTAGTAATCAATCTCGAATTGGTACCATTGTAAATTGGTAGGCAGACATTTATATAGTCAGGTAAAGGGCCTCAGAAAAATCGCTTAGCCCCCGGGGGGGGGGGGGGGGGGAAGCCCTCAATGCTCTTGAAACGGCCCTCCTGGTCAGATCATCATTGGATTTCCCCATTACACCATTAAAAGGCTTAGAAGACTTGTTAACCCATACCAAGCAAGAACCAGTCTTATTAACTGCTTACAAAACTACTGCCTAGTTTCTTAAAACTACTTATTGGCAATATCAAACTTTCTGAACCCCCTCCCCCCCCCCCCTCCATACAGACGTTCGGAAGGCTTGATGAGCCTTACAAATTCTTAGAAGACTTATTGGGTAAAGGGCCTCAGAAAAATCGCTTAGCCCGGGAGTGGGGGGGGGGGGGCCTCAATGCTCTTGAATTTTCAGAAATCCCGTCTTAGTGAATGTCTACATTATGAAATATAATGATGGCCAAATTTAATATTCATGGCTTCAGCGATTTCGGCTCAGTGATGATTGCTCCATATAACCTTTGAATCCGCCCCCTCACCCTCACACAAAAATACTGACCAAATTTCATATTTATAGCTTCAGCGGTATCGACTAGGCGTGATTTCTCCACAAGACCCCCCCCCCCTTATGATCCCCTTAGGGGACGAAATTCGAGAAACCCCTATGTCATGAAATATAAAACTTGTGACCAAATTTCATGAATATAGCTTCAGCGGTTTCGGCTTGGGGCGTGAGTTCTCTGTTACCTTTGAACTCACCCTTTCCCCCCTCCGTTCCCAACTTATGACGAAATTCGGAAAATCCCTTCTTAGTGAGTTTTCACGTCATGAAACATGAAACACAATGTTTGACTGAATTTTATGAATATACACTGCTCAAAACAATTAGGGGAGCACATGGTTTTAACAAAATTACGCAAAGATGTAAAGCGATAAGTAACATAAAATGAATCATCCATAATTTAAAGCCTAGCAGGAAACGGAAGAAGAAAACTTCATATGCAAATCAAAGTTCATGACGTCAAAAACCAGAAAAAGGAGATAAGGGCAGAAATCGGGATGTTGCAGAAACGTCTGTTTTACTGCCGTAACTATGAAATTCGATTGCGCAGTATTTTTCTTTGAGACAAGGTGACTTGAGGATGTCTCAACAACGTGATTTACCGGAATCCATGGCATGGCGTGTTATAGGCAGACTGGAATCCGGGCAAACACAACGTAGTGTCGCGGACGCTGTTGGAGTCGCCAGAACTGCGGTGTAATGTTTATTTAATTTGAATTGTTCTATTTTGACTTTTCAAACTTTTTTAAATTTTAACGTGAACTTTCTAATTTACATTCTCAATTTTGAATTTGAAAAATTAATTTTAAATAAAGGAAAATATCTGAACAAATGAGGCCACTATGTAGCACCTACACATGACTAACAGAACACAATTTCACAAACACTGATTATGCCTATATGATGATAAAAGACTTCAAGACCCAAAATTTTTGTTACATTTCAATTGGTGCTCTTATGAGGCTAGAAGCTAACATTTCACTGAATACTGCGACCTCATGTCATCCCTTACGCTGGAGCCATTGGAGATTTCTTTGTTTTCCAGGATGATAATGCCCGACCGCATAGAGCTCGTCTGGTGGAGAACATGCTTGAAGCTGAAACAATACAGCGTATGGAATGGCCAGCGTGCTCTCCTGACTTGAATCCATCCCTGACTTGACGACGCATTGCTGCGCGACCAAGGCCGCCTGTTACTGTCCGAGACTTGCAGATTGCACTTCTTGAGGAGTGGAACAGTATTCCCCAAAATCTGATCGATAACCTCATCGCATCCATGGCAAACAGGTGTGCAGCAGTCTTAGTTGTTCGAGGAGACCACACGCCCTATTAAAACTCATGCATCATGTCTAAACAGTACTTTTTTTTATCGTTTACATGAAACCAAATTGTTGCCCTAAATCATCTTTTCATGTTTTTTCCATATTTTCAAAGAATTAAAGCTTAATTCCAAATTTTTTTACGTCTTTTTTCTGTATTGCGCATTGATACGCGTGTACTATCCATTGTATGCCAATACGTGGCTGTCTCGCACGGTTTTCTTCACTTTTTTGCTTGCTCCCCTAATTGTTTCGAGCAGTGTAGTTTCAGCGGTTTCGGCTCGGCGATGATGAATCAGTCAGAACCAGTGTTATCCGAGATTTTTTTATAAACAGTAATTTCACTCCTCTCCAAAATTTTGAGGAGTATTTTTAGAGAAATGACGGGTATATTCTTTTAACGGTGAAAAATAATTTCAAAAAAAAAATTCAATCTAAATTTTGAGGAGCATTTTCACTCCCAAAGGAAATTTCAGGGGGAAGGGGCGTGAAAATGAATTTCAGGGGGTTGGCGAACGCTGTTCAGGACTATACATAGATTGTGCAATTTGGTCATGAATCGGATGAGTGATCAAAAATGGCTCAAGTTATGGAAATGATTCCGATCCTTGATTTCAGTAAACCTTAAAATTTCGTTGACAAAAATACTTGACAAAAAAAAATTCGGGACGACAAAGAAATATGGAAATACCCAGTAAAATATGGGTTATATGGTCAGCTGAAATATGATGCTTTAAAAAGCTAATGGCGGAGTATAAATAAGAAAAAAAGAACCTGTTTTTTTTTTAAAGACAACCATTACTTACACAAGGCATCTTGTAATTTAGGAGTTGGAACCTGTATTTTTATGCGACAATAACCTCGTTATTTCCAGAATCCTACGCATTATTCGTTCGCCTACGGTTTAACCTTGAACTTGCCAACAATCATTACCCATTACATTGAATATTTTTCATTCGAAGATCCTTGTTGTTTCGAGATTCAAAGATATCCATGATGTGACCCCCCCCCCTATTATTGTAATTCGGAGTAACTCGGCCTCCTTGTGAGGGGTATGTGAGCTCAATTTATAGTTTAAAATCTTGTACCCCGTATGTTAGGAAACACCCGTTGTTGGTGAATCTGGTGTCGATTGTGTGGTATGATGAACCACTGAAGCAGCACATTGAAGTTTGGGAAACATTCCCATGTTAGCGATCTCGGAACCTTTTAAGAGCTCTTTCACACGGAGCCAGGTGCGGGTCCGTTTTTACCAAGGGTTTACAAATGGGGTCTTTCGGACGATTCGGAATGAGGCCTGCAACTAGAAAGTGTTCGTCTGGGTCCGGATGACGTCCGCACATGCCGAAACTTGAGTGCGGGCTCCTCATCCGCACAAAAAGTTTTGTAAATTAGGTTGAATGGGGGGGGGGTATTCGCAGGACCGCATTTAAGGGAGGAGCATGCGGTTCTCGTGCCCCGGGCGCTAGACCCGAGGGGGCCGCAAATTTCATTCCTAAACTTCCTTCTTCAACATTACAAGAGGGTGTCAAAATGTGCGCTTGCCCCGGGTGACCAAGCATCTAGTTGCGGCCCTGGGTGCAGGTGGTAATCGCCCGGTTAATTAGCTGCATTTAAGGATGATTTTGGCTGGACATTTTTTGATTATTTGCCGTAAATACCCTTAAAAACACCATTTGTAGTTCCCTGTTCATTAATAGGATGTACTCACATACGTCTATCCCTCCTGAGATAAAGAGATATAGCAACCGCAACTTCCCTTTTGTGTCCATACCTTACAATTTTATACAGTAAAACCTCCCAACAACGGCCACTGACGGGACCGTGAAAATGTGGCCGCTATCGGGAAGTGGCCGTTATTGGGAATGAAATATTACTTCTGAAAGAAAGAAAAAAAACACTATAAAATTTGCGATCTCTCTATATATATAATACGCGTAATAATCCGTTCTGTAATTAATTACGATAATTTTATAATTGATTATATTAGAATACATGATTATATTGATACTGTAATTTTAAAATGACTGATAATTAACAGGGCCGCTACTAGAGAGAATCAGACGGATCTGATGCCCAGGCGCCGGAGCAGAGAGGGGCGCAAATTATCCCTTTAAACTACCCTTCAACATTACAAAGGGGGGCGAAAAAATGCGTTCTTGCTCCGACTGACCAAGCATCTATGTAATTGCGGCCATTTAATCGATTTACAGTGCTATTTTGGCGTCCTAAAATTTAGGCTTGTGGTGCTGAGGTGCACAACAGAAATGGCTTGGCGAGAAAAACTGTTATGTGGACCGAAACGTGTACCAGCAACCTCAAATAGTTCTTTATTCCCACCCACTATCAACTATACCATTTATGCTCAACCCATGATGCGCGGGCCAAATGTGGCTCTCGAAGTCATCTGATGTGGCCCGCGATCTCAAAACCTAATTTTGTTAAGAATGAACTAAGTGGCACATTCTCAGATCACTTCTGCCGCTTGCAGCACATTTACAAATCACTCAAGTGACCTGGGTTGCTGTTCCAGACCACTTGAGTGATCCGCGGCACATTCCCACTTCAATGAGGTGGCTGCTATGGAGTCCATAGCAGCTCCAGGACAATCAAATAAGTCACTAAATTTGATACATAAATAAAAAAATGAGTCCTACGGTTCTCCGTCGGGCTAAAAAGGACTCTGCATGTAAAAAAAAAATGGTTCAGAACCGCTTCGATCCCGCATAGCATCTAATGCCCGCACCCCGGGCGACACTCGCAATGGCACCCTGACCGAGATTTATTGAGTGAAATTAGCAATGAAATAGCTTACATCATTTAGATTTTAACAACATACAGTCCACGCCGCTTAATGTGATTGCATAGGGAATCGTGGTTTCTGATAACAATAACCGAATGATAACTATAACGGAAAAAGTCCCGTTTTCAAGTACCATGACCATACGTCCCGTTTTACCAAACGGGAGGTATAGTAAACTGATATTGGTAAAACCGGATAACTGCTTTTCTTTCCCACACAATTGGTTGCAAAAAATGGTCAATACTACTTTTTTCTTCTTATTATTATCATTATTATTATTCTATTCTAAAACGGGACTTTTTTCCCCTTTGAGCTCTAGTCCTACGTTTTTTTTTTGTTATTGAGCCATTGCGAGGCGCTGGAATAGAACCATCTAATATTTTTTTTTAATGTACAATACGTTTCATGGACTCCTTAAGAAAGTCCCTCGGAAAAAAAAAATTGAATCTGGCCAACTGAAAGAAACTGATCAAGAATGCATTTACCTGCACCATAGGAAGGCCATTGCAGGTCCACACGTACATAGATCACAGCGAATGCTACGGGCTGATTATGACATGTCATAATGATTTGTCAACGGGTTGGGGGGGAGGGTGAAGGAGAACACCTTCTAGCCTCTTACACAGTCTTGCAGTTTGATAACGATAACTTGAGTGAGGTAGCCCAGGTCGCTAAGATGCTCGCCTAAAGTATCAAAGTACGTTTAAAGGTGTCGCGAGTTCGATACACGGTTCGTCCTTGTCAGAAAACTTTCCTGACACAGGGGTACAACAAAAACGGTGACATGACCACATGAAAAAATTGCTACCGCAGGGAGTCCCCCATCGAGGGGTTAGCGCACCTGATTATAAAAAACAAGCCTGCCGTTTGGAATCGGCAATAAATTGTAGGTCTAATTAGCCCTCGCGTGCAGAAAATGACCGTGGTGCGACAAAAATGATCAAATGATGATAACGATAACTTACACGGACAAAAATAAATTTGGTTAAACCTTTAGCTTAAGAACGCGGAAAAAATAACTTTCGACGAAAAAGATAATATTATCCGAAGTCCCGATAACTATAAACGAATTTTCCCCCATGTTATGATATTAGCCCGCTCCGTCCTGTGCAAAAGTGACAACAATACTTGCATGATAACATTATCAGTGGTTATAATAAGCGGCATTGACCGTATACATTAATTTATGGTAATAATAAGAAAATATATAATAATGCAATATAGATAATATTCGTTTTCCTACTCACTTCCATGTTTTGAAATATTTTGACACTTGATGAAAAAATCTCGACAAGACATCAGTAAGTCACATCTCCGGGGGCCCCCACAGATATCGACAACCTCGTAACCGGTGTCACATCGGGAGCACCTTAAGCACTATCAAACTCATTCCAGTACTATTATCATCGACATGGCACCAAAATAACACAAACAATTCAAAGTATTCAATAAAAACAAAACAAAAAAAGTGTTTCCGAAGACTGGGAAAAGAAACACAATGTGTCGTCACGCACAGCAAGGACGACGACGATGATAATAATGATGGTAATAATAACTCACACCGGGCCCCATGGATAGGGTTCTTCTAGTGACGTCACGAAACAGGTCTGGCCCGACAGAGCGTGCATCGAGACCTATATTCCTCATTAATGAAGCGATGATGATGATGAGCCATGGCATAAAAACAAGATTTCATCAGAGGAAATTGCTACCAGACATGTATGCAATACAAACATGAATGAATGGACGACCCGGTGTATGATGTTATGACGTGTGTACTACATTGTACGAGCCCAAAGAAATCGAATAAAATAACGACATTTTTTGTAGTTTTATTTGTTTCGTCATGTTGTTTCAATTAATTATCGCATTGTTTGTATTAACTATTGTGTTCAGTCGGATAGAGCTCCTTAAAATACTAGGCTGACCTTACAGGTGGAATAAAAGTGGGGGATACCCCATACAGAATCCAAGCAAGGATTCGATATGGGGGCTTATACGGCTGACCTGTCCGACATCTTGGTCAATGAGGTGGACCCCTGATTACTTTTGCTGTCGAGCTTATATCACTAAATTCATAGCACATGAATGATAATAAACGCGGCCACTCCTCGGCTTACGAACAAGTTTCGTTCCGATCATCGTTCGTAAGTTGAATCCTTTGCAAATTCGAATCGCACCAATTTCTTTCGCGAGAATTCAATCCGAACGTAAGCGGTACAGACTCCTTTGAATGGAGCGTGGGGAGAGAATCACCGACGTTGTGTATAGGGGCCATTCAAGTATTACGTAAGCAGATTTTCAGCCATTTTTGACACCCCCCCCCCTTGTCAGCAAAATTCAGCAAAACACTGACTCCCCTCCCCCCCCGTCAGCAAAATTTCGTCAGCAGGTCAGAATATTTCATATCTTCAAAAAGGGTGGTTGATGAAGTAAGCAATCTTCAAACCCCCCTCCCCCTTGTCATCAAAAGTCAGTAAATCCAAAACCCCCTCCCCCCCTCGATGCTGAAGTAATACTTGAATGACCCCATAGTGAACGGGGAGGGGGGGGTGAATGTCCATCTTCACCACCATCACTACTTATGCCAGTGGTTCTCAACCTTTTCAAGCCCGCGGCCCGGTTTCATTCATTTTTGCGAGTCGAATGCCCGGTCAAACACTCGCGACTAACGGAAAATGAATGAGGAAAAATGAAACGGCTAATCACTCGCTGCCCGGTATGAATGATATCAGGGCCCGGCACTCTGTACCCTATGCAATATAATACAACTTTTTCACTGAACTGGGGAGAGGTGATCTGCCTTTTTCCCCCCACCCCCCCCCCTTCCCATATGCGCCTAAATTTCCGAAACGCTAGCAAAATCTTTTAAAGATTTTATTTTCAATACTTTCTTTCAAAAAATGCTTTTCATGCAAACGAGGACCGACCAAACGTCTCGGGTCTGAGGTAAAGACGTACCGCAGGGAGGGATGGGCATGAAGGGCTCGTGCCCTTCTCCCTTCCCCCAAGCTAACCATAAATTTAATTTTATTTTTTGGTATTTTCGCGAAAAAATTAAAATATTGAAAGAAAATTCCTTTCATGTATATGCTATTTAAATTAATTTCTGTTAATTCAAATCAGGGGCGTAGCCAGAAATTTCGTTCGGGGGGAGGGACCACTTTCATTTCGGGGGGGGGGGACCAAAGTGACAGAACAATAGATTCGGCCATCTTTTTCCCTTTTTTCGGTCATTTTCTCACATTTCGGGGGGGGGGGGAACCAGACCCCCAAGTCCCCCCCCCCGGCTACGCCCTTGATTCAAATGTTTTTTGAAGGGTGGCAACTCAAAATCTCTCTGGAAGTGGAATTTCTTGTACCCCGCCCCCCCCCCAAATTTCGATCCTGCGTACGCCCCTGGTCTATAAGTTTCCCTGCCATAAATGCCTATTTTAACATATTTTTAAGTTTATTAGTGAATTTCAGTGGCCATAATCTCGAATATTTTGAGCATTGAGAACAAAAGAATTTCTGTTTTTAAAATTTTCTCTCTCGGTACTAATGATCATCAGAAAGCCCCACACCTTTAAACGCGAATAAGTGATCTGAGAGATAGAGAAGTTGGTGTTGCCGCGTGCATTAACTTTGCTTTGACCAGATGGTGTTACACGTGAATGGTTTTGTTTCATATGAACGCGGCCCATGTTAGAAAAGCAGAGGAAAATTAGAAACTTTTGTTTCTCCACATTCTTCACATGAGCATGTCTCGCTCAGGCATTGGACCACTACTACTGAACCAGACATGCATTTCGCCCATATTCCTCTGCGGAACTTCCAACTAATTGATGCCAGAATGCAAGGGCGTAGCGAGGGGAGGGGGGCTTGGGGGTCTGGTCCCCCCCCCCCGAAATGTGAGAAAATGACCCAAAAAAGGAAAAAAGATGGCCAAATCCATTGTTCTGTCACTTTGGCCCCCCCCCCCCGAACGAAATTTCTGGCTACGCCCCTACCAGAATGGGTTTGTTTCTGTGTAATGCTTGTTATGCGTAGTGCTGCCATCTGGCATCAACTTTTTTCTAACTATGGGTGAAGTGTAATGATTGAATAATTGTATTGTTAATCATTACACTTCACCCATAGTTCAGGCATTGGACTGCATTGTATATGTACAGCTGACCGATGACTATCCCAAGAGGTCATCAATTGATGTCATCGCTCACACAAGCGGGATAGTAGCAAACAGTGCTGAGGACCATTGTTCCAGGGGCGTAGCCAGAAATTTCGTTCGGGGTGGGGGGGGGGGGGACCAAAGTGATAGAACAATAGATTTGGCCATCTTTTCCCCTTTTTTCAGTCATTTTCTCACATTTTCTCACCCTTCCCCGCTACGACCTTGCATTGCTCTGATTTTGTTTTTTACACCATAAATGCACTGCAAACAACCGATACTATTTATTTTACATACATGTTTAGTATTCGATTAATTTTATCAGATGGCCCTCAGGAGTGTGAGACAGATGCGGCCACAGAGGGCCCCACTCTTGATGGAGTCCCGCATATGTGGTAATATAAAAAAACTAATTTTTTTAGTACAATGTTTCAACTATAGAAATGATAATGATCATTCCAAATAATACAACAAATAAGCGAGAATTATTCGCCACTCGAAGGAGTCCCGCAGGTCAATTTCTCTACGGGCTCCGCGTCTGGTAATTGTGGTCCTGGAACTGACTTAATAATGAGGGTCTACTGACATTTTATTTTGGGCTTGAAATTAGTCTAACTTGCATTATAATGCAATTACAGTAAAACCTCGTCAAGTCGTCTTTTTTCTTCAGGCCCTTCCACCTCTCATAGACAACAATGTTATTAAACCCTCGTTTACTCGTCGCTAATTATGGTTAACTCGTCACTATGAAAAAGTTTGAGAAAGAGGAACAGACTATGGTTCCCATTCCACTTAAAAGTCACCATAAAATCCTATATACCCAAACGGAACAGTTTAAGTAACGAAAGTTACGCTCGGGAAGTTCATTTGCCAACTAAGGTTTTTGGAACGTTGGGGACTATTCAGGCTAGATCTCATTTCTGCATGGGCTCATTGGAGAAACTGAAGAAACCGCGAGACACCCAAGCTCTCTCGCAAGAAGCAACGTAAGCACTTCGCCTCCCCCCAGGCGACGGGGGGGGAGGCAGGGCATCTCCGGCAAAACCAAAATTTATTGATACGTCAAATATTACATATAGTGCAAGGAAATCAAAAATTATGTAAATCGAAGAATCAAATTAATCAATTTAAAGTCAAAGTGCAACGCGCGCGCGGGGGCACGGATAATAAATAATCATAGAAAGCATGGACCGAACACTACGTAATTTAGGGCTTGAAATTTAAACAAAATATTTTTGTTGAAAAAAAATTAGACATTCTTTCCCAAGTCGAGGTCTTCTGTTTACTTTTCCCTGCCCAGAGCCCCTCCTCAAAGTCAAAAGTGTTCGGGATTACTTTGTAGTTGTATCATGAACTACTGATGAAGAATTAAAATACTAAAATTTTGAATTTGATGTCTATGTAAAATTAATGTGCAATAGAGAGTTCTGTTATGAAGAAAAGCTACTTATAGCTTTAGACTAACAGTTGGTCTGTTAGTTTAAATTAAAAATTACTAGTATAAATCAAAGCGTACAGTACATTTTACCACAATAATTTAAGTAATAAGAGATTAAAAAAAAAGTAAAAAATTATTTTTTCACGATCTATAAATTTTATTAATATTGTTATTTTGATTCATTCTTTAATAAATGTCATATTACCTTAAATTTATACGATTTACACAACATTGCACATTGAAACTGGCGGCACTCCGCTTACGTCGTCACTCCGCTTAAGCCGTCATAATTTTTCGATAACTTGAGATGACGACTTATCGAGGTTTCACTGTATTATAAACCATAATTAAAGCAGTAGAGAGATCAAATGCAACCAATTTTTCAGCTATTTTTTAGACCCTTGATATCTTAGTTGTAGTTATTTTTCTTCTTTTTTTCCATAAATTATAAATTCCTTTTTTTTAGTGCCTATTTTAGGCATTTTTAGTGTCTTCATGCCTGTCTATTTTGACCACTTTTAGTGCCTAAACTTCCGGGCTGTATTTATCACATTTACTGTAACATAAACAGGGAACCCCACGACCCACAGGAGATAAACTTGTCTATTCGAGCAGATACCAAGTTATAGACGTTTCATTTGAGTTGGCAAGAAATTTGATCTAGTACTATGTTTAGTTCGAAATTTGTGAGCTAGAGACTATGGCGTTTATAGTCTTGGGTCAAGTTCGAAACAGTCGGAAGTTTATTTGGGCAGTAAACCCTACCCTCAAACTATGAGAGACAAGACAAACTTGATTTTGAACTTCGATTATGAAGAGACTTGAAGATTTTCCAACTTTGAGGAGCAAATGCGAGCCAGTCTCCCGTTTGTAAAAGTATTTCTGCAGAGAGAGCAGGCGAGTTCTGATAGGATATTTACTTAACATGAAATTTCAAGCATTTGCCAACTTCACTTCAGAATATGGAAGATGGCAGCACCACCAAGGATACAAAACTGAAGCACATATCTGACAACATGAATATGTTAAGGCCATGCATATACTCACAACACTATCCGGCTAGGACCTGTTGCTCATAAGTTCGGGCCCTATGCAAATATGAATATTTATGGTGCTCCTTATATACGTTACTGCCAATCCCCTAATTGCCCAATTCGCGAGGTGGTCGGTGATCCCTTGCAAAATTCTGATAACAAAAGACATGATTCGGGATCATCGTCAAGTTGGCGTATTTTTCGTGATAATTATGTCTACGTTAGTTATGGCAACCCATGACACCGCAGTCCCGATGCGGTAATCGGTTTTTCCCCCTCTAAAATTTGGCGGAAAAACTATATAATTATTTTTACATTTTTTCTTTCAAATTTCACTTTTTTCACTCATCACATGGAGCTAATCCAATACAGTCGCTACATATACCATGCATCACATCCAGACTTACCTTGACCCCGCCATGTATCACACGCTGGTGAGAAAAAAAAATTCAGGTGGCTCCTACCGGGCCGTCTTACATCAGCACATCGAGCTTTGGCCACTTCGCGAAATGGCCGGCCAAAGTCCTAATCATTTTTGTAATTCGGACTTTGGCCAAAATTCTTGGCCAATTCGCGAATTGATCGCAGTTCAGGCTTTGGCAGCAACATATATAGTGTTTTTTGAGGCTTCAGGAGGGGCCCCTACACACGTCTATAATACAAAAGCATTCAATTAGAGGGGGGTGATGAAAATTTGTGAGCCGTTGGCACTTGCTGCGTTTGCCGTGCAAGAAACGCTCTAGATTCTACGATGAAACCAATTCGTTAGAAATTCCACACGGGTTAAATATCGTTCCGCACAAATCGCAAAAAAGAATCTAGGTGCCGGAAAAAGTTTTTAGGCGCCAAAAAAACTTTCACCAGGAGAAAAAGATCCAAAATATAATGCTTCTTTTGTCTCTTTCATGTTGGCAGATATGCTGCTATAAAATTCAAAACATTTTTTACTGCTGTTAGCCTACAATTCAGTAACCACACAAAGAAAATTTTAGGCGCACAAACACCACTGTTTTAGTCGACCTGGCACCTGGGATTTGTCTAGCCCTGGTGTATGTGTAAGGTTCATGTATGTTTAAATAGTAGTAGTGTACAGGGTGAATAGCAAACATGGGGTGTGGCAATTTACCGGTAAATAGTTGATCCCAGAGGTATACTTCCAATTAGAAAAAGTTTCCAAATAACGTGTAGTACTCTGATATGTCATTCATGTTGCGAGGGGTTGTGCAATTAGTTAAAAAAATTAATTTTTTAACAGTTGTTGCCCTGTCGCTCCTGATGCCCACAAAAAAAAATCCCACGTTTCTATGTGCAATATTCACCTAGATGTTCGAATTCAAAAAACGGATGCAATTTGAGAAAGAACAGCTCATTTAGAGCTGTACCAACACCAGCTCTCTAGCTGGTGTTGGTACTACATGCTATTTGGAAACTTTTTCTTTGCAAGTACCCCTCTAGGATCAACCGTTCGCCAGTAAATGTCATGGCCCCTGTTTGCTAGGCACCCTGTATATACAGTCAAACCTCATTATTAAGTCACTCTTGAGAGACCAAAAATATGCCCTCGTAAGCGGAGTGACTCGTTAAACGGAGTAAGCCATGGCCTTGCTGATTCCTGTCTTTCTACTGAAGCATTCATGCAGGAAAAAAAAAGCAAATTTTAGTTATTCAAACGAGTTCAGTCACGAAAATTGATTACTCGAGTTTTTATTAATCAATCAATGTTTATTTGCTGCATAATTCTGTGGTGTTTGGTCAGAACATGATGTCTTCAAGAAATGGCGTTTTGAACTAAAAGTAAGTCTTGCAAGTCTTGCTAATTATAAGTGAGAAAAATGCACAAATACATATCGTACGGCTAAACAACATGCTGACGTATGATATTTTCATTTGTATTTGTGTGTACGCCGCTTCATTTTTGATTTTTAAGTGACAATGAGAGAGATAATGCTTATACTTCAAAACTGTGATTTTAGAGTTATCATGTTCTGACCAAACACCACAGAATTACGCATTTGTACTGCGCAAAATATTGCCCTTTTCGATTTTTAAAGATTCGCAAATTTTTCCGCATGTTTATGAAAACAAAAGTATTGTCTTGTACGTGGCAGTTGGAGAGCATTTTGATAGTAGGGTAAGCACTGGGTTTCAGATGTCTTAGCGAGGTCATCTGATATTAAATTGATATGATAGTAAATCCCTTGTTCCCATACTCTCGCCACTCACTGAATCAAATAGTAACACAGTTAGAAATTCGTCCAGTTTCACTCATATCATGCCTTGAACCCAAAGAGCTTAACATGATATCTTTTGACGTAGTCTCAATGTTCACTAACATTCCCATAACTGGTAGTATTCGATGTCTAGAACGACGTCTGAAAACACACAATTTCTCAGAGCCTGAAGTAGAGGATATGTGCAATCTCACATTCACATGTGTCCAGGGCCGCAACTAGGGGTGAGCAGGCGGGTCTCGTGCCCCGGGCGCTGAACCGGAGGGAGCGCAAATTTTATTCTCAAACCTCTCCTTCAACATAACAAGGGGTGCCAAAATTCGCACTTGCCCCGGGGGACCAAACATCTAGTTGCGGCCCTGCATGTGTCTCACAAACAGCTTTCAGTTTTGGTGATAGGTTTTACACCTAGACAGATTGCCTAGCAATGGGAAATCCCATCTCTGATTTTGTGTGATATATATCTATACACGGATGAGTTTAAACGGAAACTATTGAACGTCGTGCCCTTTCCATTTAATAGAAGATAGGTGGATGATACTTATGTGCTTTGGGACGGTTCCAAACATGAATTGGAGCAATTGCTACTCATTTTGAACGATATAGACCCTCATGTTCAATTCACAGCTGAATTTGAAACAAATAATGAGCTGTCTTCCTTGGACGTACAAGTAACTAAACAAAAATCATATTTCCAAACCTCTGTCTATAGTAAGCCTTTCTCGGTCTCGCTACCACCTCATTTTAGATCTTGCCATGCCGTGCAACAGAAACTCTCAGAGTTTCGTACTTATGTCGCGAGATCATTTAACATCTGCTCAGATCGAAACACGTTAGACCGTGAACTTGAAATCATCAGAGCGATTGCTAGAGACAGGGAGTTCAAGCACCAAGATCGTTGATGAAATAAGTAGAAAATTCATGAAACCCCGGCAAGAGAAACCATTTTGGAAATATTACTGAAAAGCCACTCAAAGAAAGTGTAGTTATACTATACAATCGAATAGTCTCGCTTGAGATCAAGCCGATTCTCAAAATGTTTAGCCTTACAGCCATAGATGTGTATACTAAACTTTTGTTTCAAACCCCCTAAAAAGATGCTATACCACAGAATAAACAATGGGACATTATTATATTCCATGCGGTAATTGTCCGCTTGGCTACATAGCACAAACACGGAGACCCATAAAAACTGGATTAAATGAACATGGTCGCCGTGTTAAAAATCAAGAATGTGAAAAATCGACCATTGCTCACTGCTGGCAAAAGGACCATCGATTCAAAATTCAGGCAGCGAGAGTCTTTCACAAAGTGAAATCCACGGCCGATTTAGACTTCTACGAAGGCCATGGCCCCCACAAGGGGTGGACTGGCAAAAGGCTCCAGCTCTGGGGCCCGGGACGATTTTCATTATTTTTTGGTTTTTTCACGCTATAAATCCATCATAAAGGGGCCCGTGAAAGTCTGGTCGGGGGGGCCTGCAAAATATTCCAGCCTAGGGGCCCTACTCCAGGATGTGGGGGCCATGGCGAAGGCAAATACATCCAGGCCTTCAAAAAAGAAAATTAGTAAACAACAATAAATAAACGCCACCGATCGCAGCGCCATGGTTTAAATGCATTACTAACGAGAATTTAAAGATAATTTGAATAGACCAATCGGAAGGCTCCCTTTCGCAAGCAGTCGTTCCGTTGAGCACCGAGATTAAGATTTGGTACGTAGTCCAAGTGGGAAACTCGCTCAGCGTGATACTCTTATCCACCCATAGCGTGTAGAAATGCATCAGGAATTTTTTAGTATTTCCTGGTATTTGCCTTATTCGTTGACGATTTTTTGAGAACGTTGAACTTATCGTGCATATTGTACGAAGAGTTTCCGATTTGAATGGTAATTCTGTGGTGTTTGATCAGAATAATATGATATCTCCAAAAAATGGCTTTTTGATCTAGTAGTAAGTTTTGCTAATTATAACTAATTAGAAGTGAGATAAATGTACAAATACGTGTATACGGCTAAGCAACATGCTGATGTATGATATTTTCATTTGCATTTGCGTGTATGCTTTATTTTTGATTTTTAAATGACAATGAAAATGCTTATATCTCAAAAATGTGATTTTGGAGTTATTATGTTCTGACCAAACACCACAGAATTTTCGAAAGGGTGCTTTTACAAAAAGGACTCATTCAGCGGAGTGGGCTATGTATTCTCAGTAGTTTAATAACATTGGAACCCCCTTAGAGGACAAGGAGTGACGCACTAACGAGGTTTGACTGTAGTAGTTTTTTATGCATGTATTGCAACCAATTAAGAATCTTCAAATTTATAGGACTCAAATCCGACCTGAGCTCCGTAAAAACGGAACGAGAGACGATTTTCAGCCTCGATGAATTGTTTCTTCACGTCGCCACCTCTAGCATCACATCTCAAGATCATGGAGTGCCTGAACGTTCTTATGCAGGGCTCCAAGGCTGGGATCTTTGGCGGGTCAATCTATAATGAATTTATAAAGTGAAAAAAAAATTATGAAAACCGTTTCGAGCCCCAGTGCTAAAGCCCTATCAGCGCCACTGTTGGAGGGCATGGTGTTAAAGGGCCCTTGGGGTTAGCTCTTAATTTCGAAAATAAAAACAAACATTGGAGTTGCTGAAAGTTACAGGTTATCCCATGTATACGGAACTCCAGCGCGTACGCAGGAGGGGGGGGGGGGAAGTGTTTCGCATTGCATTATATATTCATCAATTTTATTTGATGGAGATCAGCCCTTCCCCCCCCCCCCAATAAAATTTATTGAGAGGGCTCAAATGGCCTTAGCATCTAGGTTCCGGCACATCTATATATATATATGCACTCAATGTCTGTATGAATGACCCACGTTAAAAATGTGTTTAAAAAAGACATAATTGTCATGTTAAATGTTTTACAGTCGATTCCCGTTTAACCAATACCGTTATAGTGGAAATCTCGTTTTAACGAAACTTTTTCTAATCCCCGAGGTAAGTTTTCTTTAGAACAATGAAAAATCGGGAATTCCTTTAAACGAAATTTTCATATAAGTGATTTCTCCGGTCTCTTGGGAGTTCGTAATAACGGGATTTGACTGTATATCGTGGATTTTTCATTTTAATCCACTGCTATTTACAATAATGCTTCATTGCCTGTCATTGGCGTTTTTTTTTTCAATGATTTCTGCAATATCTAACAACGTATGCATTTGGCGTCATTTTTGACGCGAGATCTCATATTTGGAATCCCGATTCCGTATTCTTCACAGGAATATGGTCAGTTTATTATTCTAGAGAAGGTCATTGTTGAAAACACACATTAGTTGTAGTGCTGCCATCTATTTTGAATAGCTCCACACTGAAGAAAGGTGAATAATTTCTTTTTCATTTTTATGCTGGCTGCCTTAGTCTGGTGGCAACAAGTTGTTTTTGTTTACATATTTTTGTGATGATGGCGTCTTCGGCACCTGTTGCTTATCTCACGAGAACAGAAACCTTCTCAGCGGCACATCGTCTGCACAGGTTTTTCTCTCTCTCATTATTTTGTTTCAACAACTTTATTTTATGCGATCACTTAAACGCCATTATTGAATCCTTCATGCCTTTTTTTCTTTCCTTGCCAGCAATGCGTTGACGGCCGAAGAAAATGTGACGGTGTATGGCAAATGCAACCGGCCGAATAGCCATGGTCATAATTACAAAGGTGAGTATGTGCTCATTATCATGAACGCAACTCCATGACCAGTTTAATAATGACCCGTATCCCACAACAATGATCTCGTCGCCAATTTTACCCAATTAGCCGGAAAACTGATATGATGTCGCCAATTAGCTTATCCAGATCCCTTGGCGACTTTTTTCGGTGCCAAATACGTCCGATGGCCTAAGGAAAAGTCGCCAAGGCCATGACTGACTACGGACGCCGAAAAAAAAATAGCGGGATCGGGTGCTGTATAATCCAGAGATTGGCCATTTTGGCGACTTTTTTCCGGCGCCAAACGCTTTGCCCCCCCCTCCATTTTTACCCTCCCTACCCCCCCCCCCCAGATAAAGTTGAAATGACGGAAAACTTATGTGAATGACGGAAAAATGACCGGGAAAACCCGGCTTAATGATGCTACAAATGCCAAGAAGAAAATTGCACAGGAAACATAGGAAACCAACATGCATAATACACTGAAGAGCCAAAAAAAACTGGTACACCTGCCTAATGTCGTGTAGGGCCCCGCGAGCCTGCAGAAGTGCCGCAACACGACGTGGCATGGACTCAACTAATGTCTGAAATAGTGCTGGAGGTAATTGACACCATGAATCCTGCAAGACTGTCTATAAATCTGTAGGAGTAAGAGGGGGTGGAGATCTCTTCTGAACAGCACGTTGCAAGGCATACCAGATATGTTCAATAATGTTCATGTCTGGGAATTTAGGTGGCCATCGGAAATGTCTAAAGAAGTCAGAAGAGTGTTCCTGGAGCCACTTTGTAGCAATTCTGGACGTGTGGGGTGTCGCATTGTCCTGCTGAAATTGTCCAAGTCCGTCGGAATGCACAATGGACATGAATGGGTGCAGGTGATCAGACAGGATGCTTACGTACCTGTCACCTGTCAGAGTCGTATCTAGACGTATCAGGGGTATCACGCCAACTGCACACGCCCCATACCATCACAGAGCCTCCACCAGCTTGAACAGTCCCTTGTTGACATGTAGGGTCCATGAGGTTGTCTCCATACCCATACACGTCCATCAGCTCGAAGCAATTGGAACCGAGACTCGTCAGACCAGGCAACGTGTTTCCAGTCCTCAACAGTCCAATGTCTGTGTTGTCGGGTCCAGGCGAGGCGTAAAGCTTTGTGTCCTACAGTCATCAAGGGTACATGAGTGGGCCTTCGGCTCCAAAAGCCCATATCTATGATATTTCGTTGAATGGTTCGCACGCTGACACTTGTTGATGGCCCAGCATTGAAATCTGCAGCAATTTGCGGAAGGGTTGCACGTCTGTCATGTTTAATGATTCTCGTCAGTCGTCATTGGTCCCGTTCTTGCATGATCTTTTTCAGCGATGTCGTAGATTTAATTTTTTACCGGATTCCCGATATTCACGGTACACTCGTGAAATGGTCGTAGGTGAAAATCCAAATTTCATCACTACCTCGGAGATGCTATGTCCCATCTCTCGTGCGCCGACTATAACACCACGTTCAAACTCACTTAAATCTCGATAACCTGCCATTGTAGCAGCAGTAACCGATCTAACAACTATGCCAGACACTTGTTGTGTTATATAGGCGTTGGCAACCGCAGCGCCGTACTCTGATTGGTTCCATATCTCTTTATTTGCATACGCATGTCTGTACCAGTTTGGCTCTTCAGGTTAATTCTAAAAATATCACTTTTTATACTAAACACGAGAAGCAACTATGACAGCATAATGGGGCGACTGACACCAGAGCAATGAAAATTAAAAATATGAAAGGAATAATATTTCTTAAAATTGAAACAAAAAATGTTAAAAGAATAATAATGTGCTTATTAAAAAAATATATATAATAATAATAGTATTTCTTTGAAGAGTGTGAAGTGTGTATCAAAGTATCAATAATTGCTGAAATTAAAAATCGAATTTTATTGGTGAAATAGAAAAAGTATGTGTTAATGAATGAGAGCAATATGCATTAAAACACCTGGTATGTGCAGAATTCTCGACGTGTTGAATCGTGAATTTCGTCGGGTGTAAAACGTATGAGTCACGAACCATCCTATATCATCATCAAGCTGACGCTCCGAAGGCAGGCACGTGATCGTGTACAGGAGATACTTAAGGAGAGGGCACGCGATCCTCTACTTACTTTCAATCGCGGCTTTGGATGGAAAATACTGAGTTTTGGCGGCAGTTGGAGGAAGAAAATAAAGTTTAATAAGAGCGACGACAAAGAAAGGATGAGAAAGTTCAGGCGTGCTAACGGGGTCACTGCACCACCTCGCCTTCTTTCGTGTGATTGAAAAGTAAATTCCTTGCCTGAATCCGACAAAATACAATCGCAACCAAAGGCTGCCTACAGTGGTGATCGACAACTCCTCACTAATGTGAGCTTGAGAGTACGCAAGCATGTGAGTGAGCAAAAGTATAGAGCCATAAAGTGAGACACAGGCATATTTACAAACGAGTTATAGTACAAGGTGGTAAATTCGAAGAATGAGTGGTCAAGAAAATTAGACTAGAATAATAAAAGGGTGACAAAATTTAGGTAGCAAAATTGTAAATACACTTCTGTCTCTATCTATGTCTCAATCACCCATGGGGCATTTCCGCTGACCTATCACAGATATACAAGTGAGACTTCCTCGTTAAAGCTTTGATATCATACATAGAACCATAGGCAAATGTGTGATAAGCAAATGTAGTAGCAGTAAGTAAAATCATAAGCTAGTGATCTAGACCAATGTAAATGGAGGCGTAACAAAGGTGCCAACATGTTCACAGGTACAACCAATTTTACATCTGCTGTGAACCGTTGTTGAATTGAATCCCAATATTGCTTATTGTGTGTAAGCAATTTTTGAGACTTCATTAGACATGCTTTTCTCTTTTCTTATCATCACGACTGTGTGTAAAAAATGTGAACTTAATTAATAATAGTGATTATTGATGTTATGAAATTGCCTCGTTATAGAAAATGAGTATTGCAAATTAATTACTGTTTGTTTTTCTACATTTCAGTCGAAGTGTCAGTGAAAGGAAAGGTATGATGAGATGATTGATGTGTCTGTTGTTAGAGATCGAGACGTTTCTCCTGTACAGATCGCATATAGGAGTCTAGGAGTCTTAATACTTTTCTTATTGAATTGTACTTTTTTAGATCGATCCTCAAACTGGGATGGTGATGAATTTACATGATTTGAAAGAATACATGAGGGTGAGATGGTTGCTATCGTCTTTTATTGCCTGTGACTTATGTGTCAATGTATTTTCCTTTCATCATTGAAATGTATCAAAGCAAAAAAATATGTAATGTCATAGCTGCCAACGCTCCTGAAAAAATCCAAAATTTTGGCTGTAATCGAAAAAAATCGCTATTTTTGAGAGGAAAATACAGAGTGTTTGTAATTAAACTGACAGTACTTAAGAGCCATCTGTAGCTCAAATAAACAATCAAACTACCGGAATGACATCAAATTTGGTGGTGGACCAATGGCAACATGGGAAGGAAGGATTCTATGAAAAAATTGATTCCAAATGTCGCCGATAGGGAAAAATGAGGCACTGTCGTATTTTAAAAAGAAGTTTCAAGGAACAGACACATGAATAAGAAAGACAAAATCACAATGAAATATCACGCTTTCTTCATCACATTCACTTTTCCAGCAAAAGCATCAAACACTTTCAATGTGACTGCCGTTCTCATGGCAGTCAGCATAAGGATGCTAAGTGTGGCACAAGAGAATTGCGGTCACAACATTCTCTCCGGCAAAATGAAACATGTTGAAAGATATGTTTATCACAGTCCTTGGTATGTTATCCTTTAAGGTAGTCATGTTTGGGACAACAACAAGATAAACCTTGGACTAGAGGTATTCCCACAGCAAAAAAATGTGTGAAGTTAGATCCGGTAACATGAGTCGCCCATGCAACCGAAAAGTTGCGACAAGTGACCCTTACTTTGTTAGTTTGATCATTAAGTGATATGGTCTGTGATGAACATTTCTCGTGACATGTTTCATTTGGCTGAATAGAATGTTGTGCAGAGGATGCAAAGTGTTGCCCATGAGAACGGCAGTCACATTGAAGGATGTTGATGTCCTCGTCAGGAAAGTGCATGTGATGAATGAAGCATGATGCTTTTCCTGTAATTTCATCATTATTATTAATCTGTCCGTTCTCCGGAACTTTTCACATATTTGCTGCTCAACACTGCCTTTTCCCTCATCGTGGCCATTTGAAACTAAATTTTTTTCATTGAATTCTTCTTCCATGTCTTCATTGGCTCCCTGCTACCAAGTTTGATGTCATTCCAGTTGTTAGATCAAGCTACAGATGGCTCTGAGTGCTGTCAGTTTAATTACAAATACCCTATATATGTATCTAAAGCATTTACACAAAAAAGTCCATGTGTTCTTTCTTCCAAAATGACACATGCATAAAGTACATTGCTAATAAATTCTGAAGAAATTTTTCTTTTTTGGCTAGGAAAAGACAACATTTGCCAAACACCTATTGTCTCGAATCAACGTGATGACATGTTTTGAATGGTGATACATTCCTTTCCGTCTGTCTGTCCTCTTTTTCTATCCCAATGGCAGTGTTCTGTTGCTGTGGTTTTGATTTGAGTGCAGTAATGGCAGCCGGTTCACCATCCACTCTTTGACGATAGTTGACTATGAATGTGTAGCATTTTTCCAAAGGACATTTTTTCATTCATATCCCCATGATTTCATTTTCCCGAATGAAAAATCCCTATTTTATTTTTAAAGAAGCTTTTTGTATTTGTGTGCGGTTTTCGAATTTGGGTCTGTGTTAAAATCTCCCCAATTCTCATTCTCAAAAAGTTGGCAACTATGAAAATGTCCATTGCAGGGGTTCTCAAACTTTTTTCATCTGCTCTCCCCCCTTTCCTTAATCAACTTCTCCCCCAGAGAGCAGTTTAACAGAGTCTTTTTTTCAAAAAAAGGCTTTATCAGGGCCACTGCTCTGTAGTGTTCTTGTCCTGGGCCTTGTCAGCTGGGACAAGCAGACATTTTGGAACCCCCCGTATAATGTAGAAGGAGCAGTTAAAATATGAATTCACCACCTCCTCTAGTCCAACACCTAGGGCACCAGACCAGCCTACTTCTCCCCTTAGTTGCGGCCCTGCCACCTGATTAAGGTTGGCGACACACAGTTTGAGAACCCCTGGTCTATTGCAATGATATAAACTTTAACATGTTTCCCCCTTTATGAAACAGGTCGCCATCATTGATGTCTTAGATCACAACAACCTCGATAAAGATGTGCCATTTTTCAAAGATAAAGTCAGGTTCGTGTATTGGTTTTTTCTTTAAATTTGTATGATTTCTGTGACAAACATTCACCATACGCTCAAAAGCAGTTGAATCTGAGACAAAAATTTCGACAGCCGGCTGATGTGAAGATAAATCCAGGAAAGAAAATTCAGCTGCTTCTATAGGGAATTGTACCCAAATCCTCTTACTTGCCAGGTGAATGCACTAGACTACTACTGCTTAACTGTACATGCACCTCCTACACATTCCTATGTGAAATTTCTAATGAATCGGTACATGTCAGAACATGTTATGTGGGTATGCATGGCCCTAACATATTTATGTTGTCAGAGTTCTGCTTGTTTTGAGTTCTTGCTGCTGTTTGTCCTCCATATTTTGAAGTAAAGATGGTAAATGAAATCAATAGGCATTCTGGATATTATGCTGAGATGAACAGGAAAAAAGTGTCATTTCTCTCCATCGGGAATCAAACCCAGGACCTCTTGCATACTGGGCAAGCACACTTACCATTATACCATAGAGAGACAATCCTTTTTCTTTTAAAACATGCACAGTAGCATGGTTTTTTGCTGAGTAGTGTTTTGCAGCCTCTTTTTAACATCAGCCAATGGCCTCCAGGTGGCGGCAGTAGAGATGTATGATGATTTTTTATGGATGGATGGAAAAAAAGCATCATCCATCTCTACTGCCGCCACCGGGAGGCAATTGGCTGAAGTTAAAAAGCTGCTGCAATGTCTCTACTCAGGAAAAAATCACGCTTCTGTGCATGTTATAAGGAAAACTCTCTATGGTAGAATGGTAAGTGTGCTTGCTCGGTATGAAAGAGGTCCTGGGGGTTTGATTCCCGGTGGAATGAAACAACACTTTTTCCTGTTCACCTCGGCATAATATCCAAAATGCCTATTGATTTCATGTATCTTAGCCAAGCAAAAAAATCATCATTTGTCTCTGAAAATGGAAAATGCTTGAATTTTCATGTTATGTAAGTATCATGTTGAAGGGTCTTTGCTGCTCGCTGCACAGACTTTTTTGAATTTGAGACTACTCATGTTAGCGATTTGAAGTTGGAAAACTGAAGAATACTAAATTCAGTCGACCATAACTATGCCATCCAATGGGGTTCAAACCTAGATTTTCACGATGAGTCCAGCATAATGTCCACACAACTGCACAACGGACAAAACTGCTATGGCAAGACCACTACATTACGAAGGTAACTAATCCTCTCTCTTTAGTACTCGTGTGCACTGAACAGAGCCGTACATAGACAGCTAGACGTAACTCAGGCCAAAGCTTCCATTACTCACACTGCCACTAGATGACGACTTATCAAAAGATAATGTCATTCTTCAGTAATAGGCGGAGAGTGACATCTTCTAATTAGAGACTGTTGGTGGTATGCAAAAAAAAGCTTTGTGTGCAGTCTGTGACCAACATCGCTGGCATGATGTAAGCAGCACTCCAGCAATAGAAATAATGCTACTTAATAATTAGTATACTATAGTTCATTATGGTCAAGACGAAGGATTTAAGTTCATTTATCAGCAAAGTGCAAATTGTCAGTGTCTGACGTATGGGCAACTTCACCTCAGAGGTCATGCAGGCAATGTTATTTTTACATGCCACGTGTTGAGAGTTTAATTCTGGTCATCAATTCTAGTCAAACAATCCCTGCCAGGTTAACTGCTGGGAACAACAAATAGTGTGTGGATGAAAGTGGTCGACATTGCCTAGCTCACATCACAGCACCTCTGCTGATTGCATGTCAAAAAGGTCAACGATTAGCCTGGGCATGAGAATATTGCCATTGGACTTGAGAAGCATTGAAAAAAATGGTTGCCTGGACAGATGAGTAGAATTAGTAGGTACGGGTATAGTGCAAACCTCATGAAACGATGGATTCCTCATTCCATTAGGGTAACCTTCAAGCTGATAGAAGTGGAATTTTTGCCTGGGAACTGCAAATTACTACACAGACCAAAATGAAACCCTCTGGTGTGTATGGCATCATCCCTCATAGAGGAACAAAGATCATTGATGACCATTCGCTCCAGTTCATGTGACTGCAGCATATCACTGACAACCTCATCCTTCAACAGGGCAGTGTACCAAGCCATCACTCCTGCATTTTATCCAAATGGTTGGAGAAACAGTCCATGGATGTTCACCACTACTAATACTAAACCATACGTGCACCCCATCCACATTTGTCTGTGGAACTTCTAACAAATCGGCACACGTTGAAATGTGTGTGGTTGTGTTGTGAACCTAAACATGAAGTTTTTTCTGTGTAAAGCTTCACTTATGTTGACTTGACTTCCTGGCCAGTTACGTCACCAGACCTCGATCCAATGGAGCACATTTGAAATGCTATTGAAAGAAACATTCTCTCTAGATATTCTCTCCACAAAATCTTCCTGAACTGTAGAAGACTATGTAAGAAGTCGTGGAACTGTAAGATGCCTGAACGCTGACAGTTCTTTGTAAAGTCCATACCAAGACAAATCATGGCTGCCATCATAAGTGGATACAGGCTCTTCAAATGGGGGCGGGGCAGATTTAGTCCATCTCCACCCTCCCATCTATGCTAATATTACACTTTTTGGGAGAGTTGGGGGCTATCGCTCTCCTGTGCTGTAGGCCTATTCGCCTATGGGTGCCATCAGGGTAAAAAGTGGTTTTACATGCTACTAGACAGGTAGTGCTACTTCAATTGCTTTTGTACATCAAAGATATAAAAAGCATGTTCAATATCTCCAAATAGGTGCATTACACAATTCAAATGTCACACAGTCATGCAAGACATTTCCCTTGTATTCTGTACAGACAAATATTTGTTAGTAAACACTCTCCACACGACACGATGCAAATAATCTGTATTTGAAAAATTACTTAATCAGTCTCTGTCAGAATCTATCCTGACCCAAATTTATAACAGAAGTAGCGACAAAATTAGCAGCATTGTTACATCAAGGGAATCCACTACACCAAGGCGTTAGCTCAACCGCCTCTCGATACAAAATGTGCAAATAATGTCGAGCACTGCTGCCCTGACCTAACTAGTCCTTGCACGTAGAAAATTACCATTGTGTGACAAAGATGATTCATATTCAAAATTAATAAGATATTTGTTAGTATTTTTAATAACTTCATTTTCAAACTTGTCCTTTCTGGGCAAAATGTATGTGCCGTGTAATAATATATTTTTTAACAACAAGGTATCTATCAGTTTTTTTTATATTCATTTATTCTCAAGTCGAATCTCACATTTCGTTCCAGTACGACTGAAAATCTTGCTGTCTTCATTTGGGAATCTCTGAGCAAGCTCTTACCATCAACCTTCCTTCATTGTGTCAAGGTTCATGAGACAGACAAGAACGTGGTGACGTTTCTTGGAGAATATCAATGAAATTTGAATGTGTATAGTACAATTATAAATATAATTAAATATTTACATTAAAAACAATATTTCAGTGTTCTGTTTTTAGTTATTACCAGTTCAATTATGTTTATTAGTAGATGATTCTACTGTCTTAAATGACTGGATTGCTTGTTTTTTTTTCTCAGTGAATTGAAATTTTCAAATACACGTGCAAACACAAAGGCAAATTGCCCAACGAGATGGCTGAAAAAAGATAAAAGATGTGTACAAAAATAGCCAAACTATAGCAACCCAATATAAAAGCATATATCATGAAAGAAAAACACGTATAAGTAATACTACATAATATACACTGATCATAAGAAAGATTATGGTTGTCTTATTTGTCTACATATGGATAACTTCTCGATTTATCCCACTATGTTCATCATACTTCTTTTTAAACTGTATCAGTTGTGTTAGAATTCATGACCCCCAGAAGTAAGCTATTCCATTTGTTAACAACCCCCTATTATAGAACTCCCCGCTGCACCACAACGTGGAATTGTCCCTTTCTAAATGATGCTGGTGTCTTCTTGTCAAAGCAGTTGATTGGTGGTGTTTTAATAACTCGTGGTCCATCCTATCCATCCCGTTGAAAATTTTAAACACTTCAATCATATCCCAGACACCTGTGTTGCTCCAATGTAAACATATTAAAAAACATCGAGTCTTTCTTCATTGCTTAAGCCTTGTATGCCAAGAAGAGCTTGTGTAACTCTTCTCCGCACCCCCTAAACTAAGTATATGGCGCTCTGTAGGTGTGGTTTCCAAAGCCTTATGGCATTACTCCAGTTCAGGACGAACTAAGTCGCTGAAAAATGACTAGGAGTACACAAAGAAACCTTTTTGTGAATGAAACCGAGCATTCTATTCGGTTTTTTGACCACTGCGGAAAATGTTCAGAAAATCTAAGAAGCTCGTCAATAGAGAATTCTCAAATCAGTGACCCTAGTTGCAGAGCCCTAACTAGACAGGTGCACCTGCACAGGGCCCACTTGGAAGGGGGACTCAGAAGGGGCCTGAATTCAAATTCTTGCACAAGAATGGCTAGCTACGGCCCTGCCTAGTTGCATCAATGATAGTAATAATCAAGGCCCGGATGTTGTTGACGTAAAAAATTGTAAAAAATGCCCTAAAAACTCAAAAAAGTTCAGAAAACTCGTAAAAAATGCTTTAAAAACTTGAAAAGAAATTCCTAAAAATGACAAATATGCGTCAGAATAGCAATATGAAGTTCTTGAAAATTAGTTATGTTCAAAAGTCTAAGGAAAATATTTCAATAAGAACCAAATCAGATTTTTTTTCTTTCATTTTTCCACCACCCTTCTCAACATTACATCAAAAAATTACCAACAGAACTTTCCTAATAAAGAAATTGTAATTTTTGAATGGGCTATGTAATCTATAAGCAGAAATATACAAATATGTACCGTGGAAATGCATTTATCTACTTAATGAATAAAAAGTAATATGTATATTTGAACTTCTCACCTTTTTTTTAAAGGTTTAGATGTTATAGGGGCACATACAGGGCCGGTCTTAGACCTAGTTGCACCCGGTGCAAAAACAGTAGTCAGCGCCCCCCACCCCAGGTGCGGATCCAGAGTGATGTGTCGGAGGGGGCAATTTTTTCTAGTCATTACTGTCCCATAAAATACGGGACATATTCATTCTACCATATTATCGGACTCGGTGTGTGGTGATCGCCCCCCCCCCCCCACCTCTTTGTTGGATATTAAGGGACGAAGAAGTCGTAAAAGCTTTCTTCCTAAAATGGGGTTACTACCATTTAACTTGTAAACAAGCATAAAAACCCAACTTGTTTGATTTAAAAACATTAAAAAACGTCACACATTTATGCAGGGTACTTACCGCAAAAGATCTATCTTCTTCATACTTATTTTAATTGAATTTTATGGTAAAATAAGTATATAGTTTCACGCGTAAGAGTTAAACTGATAATGAAAGTGATATTTTCGTACGATTACTTTCATATTTATAAAACTCACGTGAACTTCATTTAAAATTATCCCTTTCAGACCCAGTACTAAGAAACGGAAGGGGCAGGCAAACACCAGCTAAAGCACCGGGCTCTGCAACTTGGGCAGGCCCGTACCTATTCCGAAGCAACTTGGGTGGTGACCGGAGCGGAATGGGAGGAGGGGGGCACTTGTAACTCCTTTTTCTGAGCATAACCATTTCAAGAAAAGTCAGCGCCCGAGAAAGCATGCTACGGACCTGGGGAAGGAACAGGGCCATCTTAAGAGCATCATGGGGCCCCCTAGCCAAGTGGTTTTTCTGAGGCCCTGCTTAGTAAATTCTAGATAATTTTAACTAGATCTCATTTTCGTGAGGGCCCCTCTACTTTCGAGGATCCCGGGTGAGTCCATGCGTTAAAACGGCACTGAGAAGGGGTTATTTTTTTTTAACCTCAGGGACTTCGGCTTTAATCTCAACGATAACGCGCAATTCTCTTCCACCTAGTACCTTACGAAGGTGTAAAACAATGCCGTGAAGCATATTTTAGGGACAACGATCCCAATGGAATAAAGCAATATATATTTTGCACCTCACTTTTTTTTAGTTTAAAAAACAGAATTGGGGGGGGGGGTTCCATGATTGTAGAATCTTATTTACAAAGCTGTTTAAAAAAATCAAATTGAACTTCCAACATACGTTCCTCATTAGTTTCTTGAAAGCAAAAAGATGTCCTTGCGGTCGCACCTTACCAGAGAAACTGTCTAGGAGCCTCATAGGAAGCTTTACCGTTACTCACCGGGTATCTGGAACAAGATCCATTAAACTCCGAAAAGATGTTCGGTTGTGTATGTACGGTTTGTTACAATTTTCAAGTCCACACACACACACACACGTTGCACTTAGGGGTGGTTCGAGACAAAATCTCTACCCGAGCGGGACCCTTTTATGTCCCTGACTTCCCCTAATTAAAAAAAAACTTTTGTTTCAATCCTTTCGTTTTGATGCGTTCAAAGGAACAGCGATATTTTATGTCATAACATATCATGTCGAATTTTTTTCTGCCCTTTTACCTTGGATTTGGCGCTTCCCCTAGAGCGGGTAGAAATCATTTTCTCATTTTTCGCCCTTCTCATGTTTCGGCGCCCCTTCTCATTTAGCGCCCGGTGCAATTGCACCGGTCGCACTGCCCTAAGACCGCCCCTGGGCACATAGGTGTTCGCAGAATTTTCTCAGGGGGGGAATTTACATTTTTTCCTGCAAAATAACACTATAATCTCGGCTTGAGGGGGGTCAGAACCCCAAACGCCCTCCTTTGCGTACGTCTGATTAACTTATGAACGTGCTGATCCACTCACAGTTAGTTCCTCTTCAATCTCGAAATTTTCGGACTTTTTCCGTCAAGACTAGAAATTTGTCTGAGGATAAGTAAGTCCATTGTTTTTTTCGATCACTTTGTCGAATTCTGTTGTGCAGATTGGCCTACCCTGCCTTTGGTACACCCAAAAACTTCTACTGGATATATTGCAAACCACACAAAGTACTGAAGTTTGATATTATGTACTCCAACTATACTTCAATATTCCCTTGGCAGAACGAAGTTTGTGAAATTTTAATGCATACAGCACAGGGGCGTAGCCAGAAATTTCGTTCGGGGGGGGGGGGGACCAAAGTGACAGAACAATGGATTTTCGGTCATTTTCTCACATTTCGGAGGAGGGGGCAGACCCCCAAGTCCCCCCCCCCGCTACGCCCTTGATACAGCACTTCCGCGTATCGAATTGATTTAGTATGGATTTGACTATTTGAAAATTTTCACTGTAAACTGCAAGCATTTAGCCATGTACCCCATCTCGTAATAACAGGCTTTGGAGGCAGAGCTAATGGAGGAGCTTTGGCTTGAAAGGCTTCTATGGTATATATAACGAGATTTCACAAATATCTTTTTACATTAGAAAGATGGTCAACGTTTGAATAGAGTGATCGAATTTTTTTTCACAAATGCTATGCATTGCATGAGCAAGGCAAGTTACATTACAGCTTTTAGATAGAAGCTTCTGATCGCTCTCCCTGCTTCTATCATATATGGAGTAGTATTGGTCAAGAAAAGTAAAACATCATTATGCTCCACGTCATTTGGCCACAAAACATTCATTCTTTTATCAAAAAGTTCACAGATGGTGGAATGATTCACTTTCTCTGGACGATAATTGGGCACAACTTCTCTACTACCCTTCTTAAATATCGGAACGACATTAGCAAGTTTCCAATCCCTTGGGACGATATCCTCAGCAACACTACTCCTGTCATAGACTAAAGATATATATTATTCTTACTCTGTGACTCCTGTATATCTGTGCGACTGTCCCCAACAGTTCATTAGTTCATTCCCTAAGGACCCTCGGATAAATATCATCTAGTCCTTCTGCTTTGCTTCCACATACGGTTTTTTTTTGGAAATTTCTTCTACATCTCCCAGTTGAATATCAGACTTGAATGTAACCAGACTTGGTAGTTTGGGATGGGGAGTGCTGTTATAGCAATTCACATCCATTTCATCTAGTTCCACCATCTGCCAGCGACTACCCTGGGCGGTAACCTTTAGGAGGTGGCAAGTTGTGGAGAGAAGCAAAGAACATTTTACAGTGGAGAGGACGGCAAAACCACGTTCACTCCTGTCAAAAAAAATTTTCCTGGTTACAGCTTTGGTCTATGCCTATGTTAATAATTTTCATGTACACGGAATTCTAGCGTTAACTGGCAATTTGACGACAGTACGTACTACCTTTGTTTTGCTGACAAGTGTAAATTTCTCGTATTTGTCTCGAAGAGGTTAAACAAAGTTTCTGTCGGACTGTGAAATGAGTAAGTGCATACATAAAAGCGTTTTTTACTCATAGGGGGTTTCCTGAAACTTAAGTGTGAACGGAAGGAAAAGAAACGGAACGTGTGAAAATCGATTAAAAAGGCGATTGGTTTTCATCTGCTTTTGGACAAGACTGAACTTCTTGACCTTGGCACCTAATCAAAGCAAATATCTTGATTTGAGTTGACTTCAATCCGTCTGGCACTTACGAGAGCAAATAAAAAAAAAGTATGATATCGAAAGAGATCGCTGTGATAACGGTTTATTTTTTTTTTTTTGCTGGCGCATGCGGAATTTGATGGGGCCGCAGGTTCATTCCCGTCGACCGATTCGTCCGCTCTTTCGGGGTCGAGACTTCGATTGTCCAACATCGTCATCTATAACAACAAAGGACAGATAATAACGCTTTGAAAAAAACAAAAAATGGCAGTCCAACCATGTCTTGCTTTAACATTGCTGGTGTGTTTTGTGGGTTTTATATCGGCGCAGAACTGGTACAGGCCCAGACATTTCGATGGTGAGTTTGCTATTATTCTTACTATTAATTAGCAAGGGAATGTTGAGTTCTCTCGATAACGAACGTCCGTGGGACCGAGAACTTTATATCCAAAGGATTAGAGTCCTGTAACAGGTGGTGAAGTGCATTGAAGCCCAACGGGATTCAAAAATTATCCGTTATGGGAGGTTTTTGAAATTCTAGTGTAGCAGGAACCGTTCCGATTCTGAGGAAATTGCAACAATTGCATCGTGCAAGCGTATAATGATTCCAAAACGTGTGTTTACTACCAAGGCCACAACTATAGAAGCGAAAATTTACTCTTTCGTCCGCCACCAGTGTTCATTTTGGCGTCCCCCTCTCGTAATTTTTAACGGAAAAATAGTAAACTCAGCTCTCTTCCTAGTCCAGGGACACCAGAACCCCCCCCCCCATCCGCCCTCCCTTAATTGCAGCCCTGTTTACTATTACTGCTTAACCGTACATGCACCTCGTACACATTCCTCTGCAGAATTTCTAACGAATCGGTACACGCAGGAACGTGTTGTGCGCATATAGGGTGCAAAGCTAACAGCTCGCACCGCAATTTACTGGCAAACCGTTGATCCTAGAGGCATACTTCTAGGGATGGGGCTTAAGTATTTAGCTACCCTCCGAAATGATTTTTTTCGATCGTTTGGGGGGGGGGGCTAAAATAGCTTCAGCCCCTTCGGTTCCGGTGCCTATGCTAGGAACCTTCTGCTGCAAAACGTGGGTACTATGTCTATAATATATGTAGCATCACAGAGAGCAACAGTCCTACAACGATAAATCATTCAATCATAACACTTCACTCATAGTTAGAAAAACAGATGGCAGCACTACACATAACAAGCATTACAGAGAAACAGAAAACTTCACGTCAGGTTTCACTACACGTACACGCACATTCCCGCATGTACCGATTCGTTGGGGGTTCCGCGGGGGGGGAGGGGTGCATGTGTGGTGTAGTAGGTAGGGCCTCAAAAAAATGGCTCGGGGATCCATGATGTTCTTGGGTCAGCCACCTCGTTGGGCAATTTGCCTGTTGTGGCGTTGTATTTGTATTTGTATTTGTATTTATAAATGGAAGGACTTTCAGGGCTAGACGACGGATTTTATCTGCCCGAGTTTCAACTAAACACTCTTTTAGCTACGGCAAGCATTCATTTTGCCTCCGCATTTTTCAAATGTCCGTTCTTTTCAATTTTTTACACATTTTTACCCTCTTCAGGGAAACTTAAGCATTTTTTGACATTTTTGAAAGCATATTTCGACATTTTAAACCAAGGTTCAGCATTTTTAAATGCGTATTTTGACAATTTTTCTGATTTTAGATGCATCTTTTTTTCCCCCCATTTTTGCGTATCTTTTTTACTTTTTGTGCCATACTTCGACACTATCGGCAGGTTTTCATTTTTCGCGCATTGATATTATTATAATATTTTTAATTTCATGGTAGGCTATATCTTATGTGCACATTTATCTTTTCGTGCATATTTAAGCGTTTTGAGTGCATATTTTGCTACTTTTTAGTGCATAGAATCCGGGCTCTACTCGTAACAATTTTGATTAAACGTTAACATTCGAGAGTGAATTGAATTTCTGTTTCCCCAGCCTAAATGTATGAAGGGAAATTTTTTTTCTGGATAATATAATATGCCGAGGCGTTATCTCGGACATAAAAGTCTACTGGTCTCCGCCGGGAATCGAACCCAGCCCTCTTGCAAACCGGAAGGAATGGTCGTGTCTCCAGCGGTGTATATGTATAGTGCGGTTTTTTTTGCCCTGTGTGCAAGAGGACTAGGGATTCGATTCTCCAGCGGAGACCGGTAAGCTTTTTTATTCCGAGATAACACCTTGACAGTTTTTCTTTCATGTAATTAGGCTTAGAAAAAACCATCTCACTCTCGCTACTGCCGCCACCTGGGGGCCATTTGCTGAAGTTAAGGGAGGCTACTGAACTTCTACTTCAGCGCGCCACGCCACATAAATAAGGAAAGATTGGTCGTGCCTCCTGCAGAGGTGGATTTATGGTTTCGTCATCTGTGGGCTACACAAATTTGGCCGCCCTTTTCTCATTCTAGTCAAAATTTTCTTAACCAATTATTAATTTTTCGAATTTACCGCCCTAGGCTATAGCCCGCTTAGTTCCGCCCCTGTAAATACGCCTCTTGCTCCAAGTCATTCCCATGCTTCAACACTTTCTTGGCCATTATTTGGTCACCTTTTCAGTCGTTCATTGACTTGGTTCCTCGCTCACTACATGCCCACACACTCTATGGTCACTCTTTCGGTTGCTCACTGATTTGGTCGTACTTATAGTCGCTCATTTGGTTATTCACATGCTTCCATACTCTTTGGCAGCTCATGTGCTTGAACATATTGTAGGTCACTTATTTTGGTCATTCGCATACTAATTTGGTAGGCCACATGCTTCGCACACTCTAGGTCAATCTTTTCGTTACTCACATGCTTGCACACACTCTAGGTCACTCTTCTCATCACTCACATGCTTGCACACACTCTAAGTCATTCTTCTCATCCCTCACATGCTTGCACACACTCTAGGTCACTCTTCTAATCACTCACATGCTTACACACTTTCTTGTTCGCTTACATGTTTACGTACGTTCTAGGTCACTCATCGACCTGGTCTCATGCTCTGTAGGTCAATCTTTAGGTCACTCACATGCGTTCACACTATTTTTATTCACGTTCTTGTACAGTTTTGGTCACTCACTCACCTAGTCCCTCGCTTATTATATCACTCACTCATTAGATCACTTACTCACAATGTCGCTCACTATGCCACTCGATCAGTCTCTCAGTAGGCCGCTCACTCTAGGTCGCTCATTCTATCATCAACTTACTAGATTGCCCACTCTGTTATACACACAATCACCTAATCACTCACTCTGTCACTCGCTCAATCACTCACTAACTAGGTTGTTCATTCTGTTACTTCCTGATTAGGTAGCTAATTCTATCACTAACCCGCCAGGTCGCTCAGTCTGTCACTCACTCACTAACTAGGTTGCTTACTCTCACTTCGCTTACTCACTAACTAGGTCGTTCTCTATGTCACACTCAGTCTTCAGGTCACGCACTTAACTCGCTCACTCACTACATCACTCAGTCTAC
The DNA here is from genome assembly GCF_987345545.1 of Pholcus phalangioides. Taxonomy (NCBI): domain Eukaryota; kingdom Metazoa; phylum Arthropoda; class Arachnida; order Araneae; family Pholcidae; genus Pholcus; species Pholcus phalangioides. Next base: position 8,121,601 of record NW_028301637.1, read on the forward strand.
CACTGGGCCCACTCACCGTGACACTCAATCACTAGGTCACTTACTCTATATCTAGGTCACTACTCACCAACGCTAATCACTCTCTCACTTATTATCTGTATCATTTAATAACTCAATCACTCTGTCATCCCTCTCTCACTTATGGCTCACTGACTCGTGTTCATTGGCGTAAGCAAAAGCCCCCCCCCCTCCCCCGAGGCCCCTCAAGTGTTATTTTGCAGGAAAAAACGTAAACCCCCGTCCAGAAGAAAAAAAATTTTTGAAACCCTCCCCCGAGAAAATTCTGCGTACACCTACGCTCGTGTCGAACTCTGTTGTCGGTGAAATTCTCCGTCGATGCGGATTCATCGTCGATGCAGGTCGGTGGATTTTTTCCTAATGGTGAATTGCATGGCGGTGAATTTTTCTGCAAACCATAAGAGAGAGAAAAAAATCTGTGAAATGGAAGAAGAAATATCGCCAAAATATCCGATTGCGCAGTATCCACCACTCAAAACCAATCGAATTTTGTTATTGTAATGGCAGTAGGAAAAAGATCACATGGTTTCGATTCGATTATTTACTCGATACAACAGTATCAGTGATTCTTAAGACACACATTCACGCATCTGCATAGTTCCCAGATAGATTACGTTATCCATGTATCTTAATATAAATCCATCGGATTATTCAAGTGGTGGTATGTATACATACATACATATATATATATATATAAAGCGGCAAAGTTCACATTTCTGGTCAGTCAATAATCGATTGCTGAAATAGTTATCGAAGAGAATGGAATCAATCTTTCATCTCTCGTCGTTTCCTCAACGTTATGAGATATTGGCTCAAAGGTCTCTCTCTCTCTCGACCAGGGACATGTCTCGCGGAAGGTCAAGAAAACAGGTCAAGATAAATAAATATCCAGAAAAAATGTGCCAGTTTCCCCCCTCCCCCGAATCCCATATATGGTCGATTCTGTTTTTCCGCTCTATTTTTTTACCGGAAAATAGAAATCCATGTTTTCTCTTATTCAGTTTCGAGAAAGTTCTCAAACTTTTTCTCGTCCGCGGTGCCCTTTTCCTTAATCAACACGTATCCCCGGCTCCCCCATAGCAGTTAAACAAAGAATCTGTTCAAAAAAAGCAACCTTTGTCTGGAAGGTTCCCTGAGAAAGGTTCGAGGCACACCAAGGCACCGCGGCGAACGGTTTGAGAACCCCTAAATTAATGAATTGTTTCACAAGCTGGGATCCCACAGTGACTGGGTCCAGGCATCGTCCTCGGGGAAGCAATAATTTATGGCTTTCAATACAAAAGCGTATAATAATGATCATTTTTGTCGCACCACGGTCATTTTCTGCACGCGAGGACTATTTAGACCGGGACCTACAATTTATTGCCGATTCCGAACGGCAAGCGTGTTTTCTTTATACTCATCGAGAGATTGGTGCGCTAACCCCTCGATGGGGGACTCCCTGCGGTAGCAATTTTTTTGCTGCTGTCAAGTCGCCGTTTTTTGTTGTATCCCTGTGTCAGGAAAGTTTTCTCACAAGGATAGAATAATGACAGAACGGGAAGTTTTTTTTCCCTCACCAAGCGTCTTCCTGCCGGGATTACACTATAAAAGTTTTCTAAAAGTTCTTTTATAAAATTTGAAAAATTTAACCAATAAGATTATCGGTTGCATTTGCTTGAATGTAACCTATGAGCTTTATATTGGTTGAATTTTTCAAGTTTTATAAAAGGGATTTTATCAAATTTTTATAAGCCTTAGAAAATTTCCGAAAAAGTACGGCTTTTCTTGACGCCGGCTGCGGTTACCGATAGCGGTTTGCGGTTTACGTCCAACAAAGACTTTCTGTTATCTCTCTTTTACCTTAATTATCTAACAATGCATCAGGATCCAGTAATAGTGAGAAGCGGCCTTATTCTTACCCTGCGTCAGGACACAGTCATTGTGGGATCCCAGCTTACATGTTAGGGGCCGTTCAAGTATTACGTCATCATCGATTGGGGGGGGGGGGTGTCCGATTTGCTGACTTTTGAGGGGAAAGGGGGGGGGGGGTTTGGATAATGCTTACGTCAGCAACCACCCTTTATGAAAATATGAGTTAAGGTTCAGAGGGGCAGAGCTGATGACGAAATTTTGCTGACAAGGGGGGGAGGGGATCAGCTTTTTGCTGACTTTTGCTGACAAGGGGGAGGGGTTCAAAAATGGCTAAAAATTTGCTTACGCAATACTTGAACGGCCCCTTACTAGTCTCGAAAAAAATTTTATGTTCCGGACATCAACAAGCATTTCTTTAATTCGGTAAAGTCGCACTTTCGTGTTCAAAGAGAAACGGAAACAAACGAAGAAATGACTATAAGAGATAAATGAAGTTAGTCGTGTAAGAATAAGTATTCTGACCTTTGATACTGGAGGGAAAAGTAGCTACGTAGGGCTGGCCCTTTTTGGAAAAGAGGCTAATATGCTCACCGGCATATCCTTAGATCTCACCTTGACGATGAACAAGAGGAAAAAGAAGATATTTAGCTCGGCCGGCCCAATAAGGGAAAAAGGCCCATAAGCCCACCGGTTTCCATTCGAGGATTTGTTAGGATGAGGGCCCTACAAGTGGAGAAGTTGGATACCCGTGCAGTCAGGCCAATGGGCAGTGGCCCATTAACGCATGGGCCCACCCGGGCAGGGCCACGACCTCCTATATAACCTTATCTATCTAGGTGGTCGTAGCACGGCCCGGGGGCCTCGAGAGAAAAGGGGCCTCACAAAAGTTAGATCTGGTTGAAATTTTCTAGAGTTTACCAGTAGGGCCTCGAAAAAACCGCTTGGCCCGGGGGCCCATGATGCTCTTAAGACGGCCCTGCCAATGGGGCCCTGCACGTGAAGGAGAAAGAGTCCTGTGTGGACTGGCCACAGGAGCCCTGTACGTGAAGAAGACGGATAACTGTGTAGCCAGGTCATAACGGCCCTACACGCAATGCGATGAATATCTGAGGAACTGTTGAGAACTGACATTACAACGAAACGGATGCGCCGTAAAGGCCAGTGTCGTGAAGCATCCAGATGTCTGCAAATATGTTTTTGTGTGTAACTATTTATTGTTTTGACTTACAATGAAGCTTCGGAAGGGGCGGGATGGTTCTGGGGGCGGGAGAATTCGGTCGTGGGGAGTGATATGGGTTTTTGGGTGGTCGGGTGGCGGCTGTTGTGGGACTTGGCTGAGGATGTTTAGTTGGGGTTGGGGGGGGCGTGAACGTCCTGGTGGTGCTGGGCTATTATTGGGTTGGGAATGTGAAGGAGGCAGGGTGACGAGAGAGTTGGTGAGGGGCGGCCTAGGGGGTTGGGTTGGCTTGGGGTGGCTTCGCTTGGCTGATACACCAGTAGGTTTTCCCGGTACGTCCGCGGTCTTATGACCACTGTGCTTAAATTGCAATAGCGATAGAGCCTGGACGTGCTCGGTTCATTCTGTATTCTGATGTTAGTTTATATATGTTTTTGATGGGTCATGGGTGGAGATGACGGATAAGGGGGGGGGGGGGAATTACCAAGAGAATTAAGGCCTCGCACTTTTTTTCAGAGTGACCCGATAAACGGAGTGTGGGCCATGACCTCGCTTCCATTATCTCCAATTGATGCACATTCATGCACATAAATTTTCCGTTACACTAATGAGCTCAGTCTCGTCATTTGTTTGAGGGGTCGTATACATTAAAAAAAAAAATAACTTTTCATACGGACACGCTGTCCTCAAAAACCCAATTAGAAAGTTGTTGCCATGCCTCCGAAGAGACAGGGCAACAACGTTCTATTGGGTATTTGAGAGCATTGAATTGTGTCCGGTCCTTCAATATAAGAGTTCGATGTCCTTAAAAACCTAGTAAGAACGTTGTTGCCCTGTCTCTTCTGAGGCCTACAAAAGAGCTATTTCCACGTTTCTAAGTGCAATATTTGCGGAGATATTTGAATTCCAAGAAATAGGAGAAAAGTTGGAAAAGAACGGCGTAAAAAGCAATGGGAAATGTTTCTTTTCCTCATTTTCCCAATTTTTCTCCGATTTTTGAATTCAAATATTTCAGTGAATATTGTGCTTAGAAATTGTGGAATTTTTTTTATTTGTTGGCTTCAGGGGAGACAGAGCAACAACGTTCTAACAGGGGTTTTGAGCTCACGGGGACTGTATAAAAAATTAATTTCTTCACGTATAACACCCCTCAGACAAATTTTAAAATTTTAAGTCACTGCACGTCATTTGAAATCTTTTGTATTTGAATGTATGTTTCTAAAGCCAGTGGTTGCAGAGATATCTGCTGCGCAAAAAATTTGGGACACCCTGTATATCTTTAATGCTAAAAACTACTCTAGTAATAATAATGAAAAAATTATTCAAGACAATTAAAATACACTCGTGTCCATAAATTAAGGATAATGCCAGCTCCGGCAAATAAAGGTTCAGAAACAAAACAAACGTTACTTATTCATAAAGCCCATTTATTAAACAAAAGATAAAGAACAAAAACGATGGTGTATGTGTGATACCATTCATAAAAACTACGATTTTTGCTCCCTGGAGCAATTGTAAAAAAATATCTCCTTTACAAAAACTTACTATTACATGGTTGGTATGATGGTTAATACATTGTATGTCTCCCATGGGATGAAATACAGTCCGTACAACGCATGCTAGGCATGCTGAGTATCAAATTATCGATCTGATCTTGGAGAAGATCACTCCACTCAGCAAGCAATGCTCTCCGAAGTTCCGGTACACATGTAGGAGGTGGTTGACGGGCTGCAACTCGTCGGCCAAGCATGTCCCACACATGCTCTATCGGATTCAAGTCAGGTGAGAATGCTGGCCATTCCATACGGGTTATATCCTCAGATTCAAGGCATTCGTTTACGATGTTTGCTCGGTGAGGACGGGTGTTGTCATCCATAAACACAAATTCTGCGCCCGTGGCACCCCTAAACAAACGTAAATGTTGTTCCAGAATGATGTCCCGATAAATTCGGGCTTTCATGGTTCCGGTTTGAACATGCAGATCTGTTCTGGAACCCAGTATAATTCCATCCCAAACGAGCAATGCTGCACCACCGTAACGGTGTCGTTCAATGATGTTGTCTTGGTGGTAACGGGTACCTGGCGTTCTCCATATGAAATTCCGACGTGAATCAGACTGCAAGCTGAACCTGGACTCGTCGGAAAACATCACACAAGCCCCCTGTGATGATGTCCACATTTCATGTTCTCTACTCCAGGCTAATCACTGCCGATTAGTGAGTTGCCGTGAGCGGAACACATCTGACAGGCCTGCGAGCATATAGACCAGTGTTTCCCAAAGTTGGCAATATCGCCCCCTGGTGGGCGATAGAATGGTCCAAGGGGGCGATAGAACCTACTGATTTAACATAGGATCCTATGGGTTTACTTGAGTTGGGGGCGATGAGAGGAAAAAATTTCTGATGAAGGGGGCGATGGAACAAAAAGTTTGGGAGACTATGATATAGACCAATATCTCCCAAACGTCTGTACACGGTTTGCCTTGAAACTGTGGTACCCGTGGCTGCAGATAGCTGACGAGACAGGTCGGATGCTGTGCTCCGTCTGCTTCTTTTGGCAGTTACTGCCAAATACCGGTCTTCATTCGGCGTTGTAACTCGGGGGCGACCTGTACTGTAACGTCTACTGACATTTCCGTTATCTTGGAATCGTTGCCAAAGCCTAGAGATGACACTTTGGGCAATTCCAAGTTCCTCGGATACTTCCATCTGAGTACGCCCACATTCCAGGCGGCCGATAATTCTACCACGTAAAAAATCATCCACATGCGTCCTCTGTGTCATAACTATTCGCTTATGGCACCGAGCGCCTTACAGAACTCTTGTGACCAATTTTACTTCTTTGCCACCATTCCTTATGTACCCCCCTCTTACACTCTCGTCATTGTGACGTACTATCGGCATCATGTGGTGGCTTCCTGAAATTTGCATATCATTCTTGCAGATGTGTGTGATAATTCTACAGGTGAAATTTTTACTTTAGATTTCGATTTCCGTGTGATTCTGAATTATCCTTAATTTATGGACATGAGTGTATATTGAATACGTATATTATACAAATATATAATATATGTATTTATATAAACATAAATCAATTATTAATTTAAACTGCAATTGAAACAACGACCCATTTTTACTAATGAAGACAAAAACTGTTAAAAAACTAATTTGAGTTTATATTTCAAAGATTTTGAATTGGTACACTTTTGTAATCATTTGTTGATGATGAAAGCATTAGGGGCTGTAATATCCAGGGACCAGAGCATCATGGGCCTCCCAGGCCCATGTGTTGTTTTTCAGGCCCTACCTGGAAAATTCTTGAAAATTTCAACCAATGCCCATTTTTGTGAGATCCCTCTCCTCTTGAGCGCACCCCCCCCCCCCCGAGCCGTGCCAGGGTGAGTTCGTGCGTTGAGACGGCATTGGCAATATCTTCTGAGACTTTGTCGATAAACGATGAAAATGACTGACGTGAATGCCTAATTTGGCATTTCTGAACATAGAAAAAAAGGGTGGTAAAATTTTCGAAATACAGTAGGCTCTCGACTATCCAGTCTCCACACTCAGGGCCATCTTAATGGCACCACGGACCCCCGGACTAAGTGGTTTTTCTGAGGCCCTACCTGGAAAACTCTCGAAAAATTCAACTACTTCTCGTTTTTCTGAGGCCCCTCTTCTCTTGAGGTCCCGGGCCGTGCCCGGGTAGCATAGGTGGAGATTGACTTGGAAGTCGGGGGGGGGGGACAAGGTCATTATTGCTGGGGGGGCACGATGATGATGTCAGCTCATATATACATTAGATCAGTCGACCCCACCTTTGACGCTAAGGGGGCAATGCCCCCCCCACACCCCTCCCCCGTATCTCCGCCCAGGCGTTAAGATGACCCTGTCCGTACTGTCCGACCAAGTTAAAAATTAGTACATAATAATTCTCCGTGATTCTAAAAAACAGGTTTCGGATTGTGGCTACGCGAAATCGACCATTAAAATAATGAGAGTCTCGCTGCAGTGTTGGCGCACTTATCGCCAAATGCGAGAGTTGATTGGCAATTTCGCTCAAATAAACAATGTTTGTGAATGACCGCCCTCAAAAGATGATGGGCGATGCGATTTCTCTCTCTCTCTTTTATTTCCTCATGACTCATGCCGGCTCACGTTATCTTGTATGGTCCGGCGAATTGCTGTTCCGCTACCCCCACGCAGCAAGCACATCATGGACCCATCACCCCCGAATATAAGTACAACTATTTTATTTTCTGGATGTGTGGAAACAATTTTCCTCCCCGATCTTTCAATTATTATAAATGAATCACTTTATCCTTTTATTTATCATGACGGTTCGAGTTATCGCGCGGGGGGTGGTCTTGGGGGTCTGCCCCCGCCCCCCGAAATGTGAGAAAAGGACCAAAAAAATGGGAAAATCTATTGGGATGACGTCACTCTCCGCTACCAAATGAAGGATTTAACAACTGGCTGGTGCGAAGATATATTTTGGAAAAAGAGAAAATTCAACTTTCCCTGCGGGGAATCGAACCCACGCCCTAAACCACTAGACTGCAGAGGCACCGAATCTCTCAATCTTTCCTTGGAGCTCGTGTACACTGAAAGGGACCGTACATGGACGGCCGGAGCAGACTCAGGCCAAGCTCACAACTGCTGACGCTGCCACCAGATGGCGACTTATGCAAGGATGACGTCACTCTCCGCTACCATACGAAGGATATATTTTGGAAAGAGAGAAAATTAAAAAAAAATAGATTCCCCGCAAAGGCACAGTTGAATTTTCTCTCTTTCCAAAATATATCTTCGCAACAGCCAGTTGTTAAATCCTTCGTAAAATCTATTGTTCTATCACTTTGGTCGCCCCCCCCCCGAATGAAATTTCTGGCTACGCCCCTGACCTGCACCCCTCTGGGGATGTCGGGACGTTTAATATCAGCTTTGAGATCAAGTGAACCTAAACTTATATAATTACGCTAGCATTTAAGGTAATGAACAGGGTTTCACTCGTGCAATGGTTCAAAAAAAAAGTGCAATGAAGAAAAATGAATCAAATACCTTTAAAAAAAGATGAAAGGGCGGGGAAAAAAAATCAGATTCGAATCCGAGACCCACAGTTTTACAGCCCATTTCACTACCGACTGTGCCATCGATGGGGAGAGTCGAGTAGGAAAGTATATGAAATTTGAACATCCGCTAGTCACCAGTCAGCGTCAATTAACGCTACGCTCACAGTGGGGAGCGAAGAGGTGCGGGTTACAAGAATTGCGAATGGGAAGAAAAAACTGCATAGGAGGTGGAGGAAGAGATGCCCGTACATAGTAAAAGAGGAGGAGGATAGAGAAAATGGCGTGGGTGAAAATTCCGGGAAAACTTGTTTGAATTTATTCCACTGGCATTTAGAAGCAATATTACGTCCGTGATCGTAAAGGGGTTAAGAAACTGAATGCCACTTGAAAGCAATTTTCAATTGAAAGTATGTTGCAAAGATATCCGCTGAGCTAACAATTGAGAACAATGCCAGCACACAGACCTACTATAGAAAAAAAAATTAAACTCCAATATCCTGTATCCATACCTAGAACGTGGCTCGTATTTATAATTTGAGCTATCTTGGCAAACCAATTTGGCATTAAATTGACCAATGGCGCCAACTCATTCTGCATGCCAACCAGAAAACGAATCCAGTACTCTCGACATTGCAGAATTGAATTTTATTCATTGCAATTGCAAAAATATAAATTAATTTATATACGATTTGATGATCAGAAATTAATTTTTACCTCTTTCTTCCAGATTATCTTAGCACACTGAACACCAAGCAGGTGGCACGTATCACCGACATGGAAAAGGAATTCGAAGGCAGCGGAGACATCGATGAACCGATTGAAGATACGGGGTTCGAATGGAGCGAGTATTCGCCGAAACGGAAATTGCCAATCAGAACAGGTAATGTATCTAAATTACAACCGGAAAAATGTATATTTATCAAACCGAAAAACACGAAGACTCACGAATTCTGCCATCTTTTTTTCCCCTTTTTTCCAGGGCTGAAGTACAGTAAAGACGTTGCCTGCTGCTCACTGGGCCAGCTGGCGGGCGACAAGGGTTACCATTGCCACGTCAAGTTCTACGCTGCCAGAATCATGATGAGGAACAAGAACAGGGCCCACAATAGGAAGATGGGATTCTACGGTCAGTATAAAGTGCCGCATTACGGAACGAAGCTCATGAGAACCTTCGAGCAATGCGTCGCTGGTAGGGGTGTCCTCTTCAACAAGTGCTGTCATCTTTCGGCCGTGGAAATCAAGAGGAGACCTCACTTCGACACGATCCAGAGGAAAAGGTACCAGAAGAAAAAACAGATGAGGAAGGCCAAACTCATCACTGTCGAGGAGACGGGAGTTTGATGAAGAATGAATTTATCACGAATATGAAACAAGAATGGATGCACCACTTCACACAAAAAAAGTGGCGACTTTCTTTTTTGTACGATCAAACCGATTGGGTGAAACTCCAATTAACATCGTCTGAGTGACAATCGGTAGATTCCTGGAGATGTTTTTGTTTTGTGGCATATTTTTTCTCGAACAAACGAATACTTTGCGTGAAAACCTGTACAGAAACGGTCCCTTTTTAATAAAACCAAGTTTTTACACTCGATAACAAGTGTCTGGTTTTTTGATGAAGAGTATGTGGCTTTTTACATTTTAGCAGCGAGCACTGAGACATGGATGAAACGCGTGCTCTTGATGGCACGCGGTCAGGGGCGTAGCCAGAAATTTCGTTCGGGGGGGGGGGGGGCAAAGTGACAGAACAATGGATTTGGCCATCTTTTTCCCTTTTTTCGGTCATTTTCTCACATTTCGGAGGACGGGGACCAGACCCCCAAGTCCCCCCCCCCCTCACTACGCCCTTGCACGCGGTGCTTTCATAAGCTAGACTTGATTTTTTTGAAAATGTTTACATTGGAAGAGCGCAGATGCCGGGGGATATCAATCAGGTATTACTATCCCGGCATAAAAAACGAATTCAAATACAAATGCAACGCCACAACAGGCAAATTGCCCAACGAGGTGGCTGATTTAAGAACATCATGGATCCCCGAGCCATTTGTTGGAGGCCCTACCTACTACTACTACACCCCACATACGCCCCGCCCATACCACCCCCCCCCCCGCGGAACCCCCCAACGAATCGGTAAATGCGGGGGAATGTGCGTGTACGTGTAGTGAAACCTGACGTGAAGTTTTTGTTGTTTCTCTGTAATGCTTGTTATGTGTAGTGCTGCCATCTACCACACATCTATGATGCATAACTGTTCACTCTCTGCAAATTCGACGAGTCTGTTTCTTTTGTCGTTTTGTACACCGTAACCATGACTTCCGACTGAACTTTCGCCATTTTTTCTCTCTCCAATCCTAGCATTTATTTATTTATTCACGTCTCAACAGGTAAGAATTGCCCAATTACAGAGATGGACAAGAGAAGAAAAATACAAAAACGCAAATACAACATACTACAAAAACAAAAACGAGTGGAACAATAGAAATACATACGGAAAAACTTAATAACATGAATATTCAATACTCACACATAACTTTTAAGAAATTCTCTTATAGTTAAATTGAACATATCGGGTTTCACATCGCACTGATTATATATATTGCACATCTCAAAAATAGGGGACCGTCGTAAAATTTTTCTTTCGGGGTTTAGAGAGGCGAAAAGTCCGCCGAACAGGCCTATTTCCAATTGGCACAGAAAAATCAACAAGTTGAAGAAGGTAGCAGTCATCAATTACATTATTGACACTTTTATACAAAAAGCGAAGGTAACTTCTTCTTCTTCGGCATTCCAATGATTGGAAATGGAAAAAACGTCGCCGTTTAGTTGTACTTACGTCATTGATGTAGACGTGAAATTGCCTGTAAAACATGTAACGTAGAAATCTGTTCTGAACTCTTTCTAGAATCAGTGAGTCTAGATTGTTGTGAGGACTCCATATAATAGTGCAGTACTCTAGTTTCGGGAGCATATAAGTCCTGAAAAGTGTCGCGATTAATTTGAAATTATTGCTGCTCCTAACAACAAATCCTAGCAGTTTTAAGCATTTATTGGTGAGATCATATATATGATCGGTAAATGCAAGCTTAGAGTCAAAGAAAACACCAAAGTCTTTGATTACGGAAACACGACTGATCGAGACAGCATCAATGGTGTAGTCGAATTCGGTCGATGACAATTTTCTTGTATAGCTGATGACGTAGCATTTTCTTACATTGAGTGGAAGAAATTAGCCCCACACCAATCATGGAGAGACTGTAGGTCTCTTTGTAGAGCCATGCAATCTTCCAGACTCCCAACTTCGCGATAAATTTGCACGTCATCAACATACATCAGAAACTTTGATGCACTGAAGCACCGAGGAAGGTCATTCACGAATATTAAGAAAAGTAATGGTCCAAGATTCGAACCCTGGGAACACCTGATCCACTGACATACTTTGTTGAAATTGCGTTATGAAATACAACTTGGGATGTTCTCAAATTTAAGTAGCTGGTGAACCACATGATAGAGTTCTCGGACACATTGAAAGAACGGGATTTGTAAAGTAGTGTCTGGTGATTTATTTTGTCGAAAGCCTTAGTGAAATCCGTGTAAACGACATCTGTTGGCTTGTTGGCGTCTATTGACTTAGCAAGATCGTGAGTGAAATGAACAAGATTTGTTCCAGTAGAGCAATTCGGCAAAACCCCATGTTGAGATGGAGATAATTCTAGACGGATATGGTTGTACAATTTACAATATACGATGTGCTTGTGACGGATAAAATAGAAATGAGTCTATAGTTGGTGACTTCGGATACTAGACCGCTTTTTAAAATCGGAATGCCATTTTCGAGCTTCCAAGAAGATGGGAAAACATTTTTACGCAAGGAGAGATTAAAGAGAATTACGAGAGGTTCTGAAAAAATATTTCCACATGCTTTGATTATGTAGGCTGGAATACCATCTGGGCCTATGGATTTGACAGATTTCATATGCCGTATAGCGCCGATAACATCACTTTCAGTTATTTCACCAATGTCAAAAATATCAAGTCTATTAGCTATCTGATGTTCACTACTGTAGTATTCCCAAGATGTACTTTGAACCTGAGAAGAGAATACAGACTGGAAGTACTCGGCGAATTTGTTTGCAATTTCCTCATCCTCCGAAAAACTCATTCCTTCATAATTGAAGTTTCTCGGTGTAAGTTTTCGTCGTTGAGATTTCATAAAGTTCCAAAATGTAGAAGGGTCCGTATGAATATCATCTTCAATGCGGCGATAATACGCGTCTCGTGCACTTCGGATCAGGGATTTAACGAGTCTACGTTGGTCACGAAAATTGTTAAGATGCATTTGACCATGACTAGATAGAAGTTTATTTCTAATTGAATTTTTCTTGCGTATTGCCTTGATTACATTAGTGTCGAACCAACGAGGAAAAGATTTTTTGGAGTCACTTTTTCGAGGGACAGCAGAGTCAATTGATTCACCCATTACTATTTTGATATGATGGTTTCCTTAACTATTCATCTCGCGTCTAATCCTTCATAAAAGTCTTCTACTTCTTCCTCAGAATAGATTGTTGTTGGTGCATAGACTTGTATAATCTGTATCCGATATCTGCTTGATATTTGCATTAACAACTTTGCAACTCTATCAGATGTACTATCTAATTCAACGATGGGATTTTTCTACTTTTTGTGAATAAGAAATCCTACTCCACTAGTTCTTTCACTATCTGTTCTTCTGTAGTAAAATAAATGTCCACTGGCAAGTTCGAGATTTTCTCACCTCACAGATGCCTAGAATGTCCAAATTCATCATTCTTTCCAGTTCTTCTTCCAACGCCTGCAAACGATTTTCTGAAAAAAGAGATCGTCCGTTATACGTGGATAAGGTCATCATCTTATGTGGCAGCCTGATCCAACCCAGAGATTCTTAGCACTCTGTGTCTTCATGCCTTGCTGGTCGCTGCCATAAGAGGGTTTTTGGCCTTAATCCTCCCCGCTGGCCAGTGCGGGTCGGAGGATGCCCATCCGCATCCGTTCACCACGTGTTAAACATGGCTACTTACAGGCTGCAACACGAAAAGATGCGGATTGGACTTGAAGCCTCTACTCCTAGTCGATTCCTTCAAGTCCTCATAATGAAACAATTGAAGTCTTCTAGTTAACAAGAACAACGGAACCATATAAAGAATTAAATTTTGTATCTCAGCACAGATTTCTTTACAGATTCAGTACAGAGTTCTTTCTCTACTCGAAAGTATACTTCTGTAATCAAGGGTACGCGAGTTATTTGAGCTGAAACGGACTCAACTTTCGACACTGTCTTAGCACCAGGTTTACAGGAGAGTTTTGGTAAGTCTAGATCACACTGAATCACATAGCAATGCGTGGTTGAAATAAATGTGCATCGAAAAAAAGTAAGGGGCCGTTCAAGTATTACGTCATCATCGATGGGGGGAGGGGGTTTCCGATTTGCTGACTTTTGATGAATTGGGACAGAGTGGGAGCCATGTTCTGGTTTGGTGGTGGTGACTTTTGATGACAAGGGGGAGGTTTGGATAATGCTTACGTCATCAACCACCCTTTATGAAAATATTAGGATTCAGAGGGGCAGAGCTGATGACGAAATTTTGCTGACAACGGGGGGGGGGGGGGAGAGGAGGTCAAAAATGACTAAAAATTTGCTTACGTAATACTTGAACGGCCCCTAACAGGTTAAAGTGTCATTCAGAGCTGCAAGGCAATAGCGAGGGGGACTTCGAGGTCTGGTGCCCCTCCCCCGAAATGTGAGAAAATGACCGAAAAAAAGGGGAAAAAGATGGTCAAATCTATTGTTCTATCACTTTGGTTCCCCCCCTCCGCCCACAGAACGAAATTTCTGACTACGGACCTGATGAGCTATAATGTAGGTTTCACATCTCAGGTGCAGGGCCGTAACTGGGCTGGGCGAGCCGAACAGGAAGCCCCAAAAAAAAGCTATTTATTTTCATAACAACCCTTTCACGAAGGGCCAAAAGGAAAAGTTTGCCCAGGGGCCCCGAAAAGGCACACTACTGCCCTGCTCAAGTGCATTGAATTTCGAACATTCTGGAAGATTGCGGGCATGTGTAGGACTTCCCTGCAATACAAGCAACAAGTTTTTCTCAGTGTTTTGATATGCCTTTAGTCTGGGAACTCCAGAAAATCTAACACGTCAAGAAAACCATTTTCGACCCTGCAGCATTATTCGCGAGTGCACCGGGGGTTTTTTTTTTAATGTATCACCAACTTCATCACTCGCTGCCATTAACTACGTAATTTTGACTTTTCCCTAACGCGAATTAAATTAATTTTTGTTTGGCTTACAGCGTGTTAGTCTGTCAGAATACATTGTAATTATACACAAGGAAGTCACCTTGTGACCGACAGATCGTACGATATGAAGTTAGTGGGAATTATCGCAAACTAAATTTACCGTAAATCAAGAAGATACCCTATTGGCTGAAATCGTGTAATCGCGGTGCATTTGCGAAATTAGCTACCGGGCAAGTGCGCTAACCAATACACCCCAGCGGCAAACTTTTGAATTCCTTATAAAACATATTATTAGCGTGAAGCGCTGAGTGGAGACATTGCAGCCTTCCTTAACTACAATGTCTCCTGTGTATTGGTTAGCGTACTTGCCCGGTATGCAAGTGTACCGGGTTCGATTCCCGGAGGAGACGTTTCGGCATAACATCCAGGAAATTGTATATTTCGGATAGAAAAAATACCACCTCTTAAAGTCAGTTTCCCTTCGATGAAAGAAAAATGAGAGAAAATTACGAGATTAGGAAAAAGTACTACACGAAACAGTCAACTCAATGCAATATAAACACTTTAATCTTTGTGACAAACATATATTTTTGTTATTTTTGTCTTTTTAGGGATATCACTGGTCAGGTTTGATGAACACATGTTTAGAAGAAAAAACGAACACACTGACAACAACATTCATGCAAACGTATTGCGAATAAAATTTCGTATCATTTTCGGGTTTGATTATAACATTATCAAATGAAAGACAGTGCAGTTTGCGATACAAATACGAAATAAAATGTTACTCTTCAACCAGATATTCTAATAATTTGTTTCCATGATCGAGACAAACTCTTTTCACTGTAGCACGAGATCAAATCTATCATTTCGGTAAATATCATATAAGATTTTAATTTACTAATTTTGATAGCACCCGTTTTGAAAACTTTGACGCATTAACAGATAATTTGAAATAATCGATGCTATCGAGGTAATTAGGCATTGACTATGGTTTAGTTAACAGCAATCGGCATCATGAAATGATGCGATATACCAGCGATATCACAATTGGTTCACCAGGCACGAATTATCAGTGTAATCATTGAAAAATTATACATTTTTTTTATAGTATCAGTGAGAAGGTTTTCAAGCAAGTTACATTAGTATACTTTCTTATACAGGGTGGATACTATCGACCGCCCAATAATTACACACGGGATTCCTCGTGAAAAACTAATATGGATAAGTTGTATCGGTTTTTTTGCATTTGACCAATAATTATGGAGTCATAACGCACTAAAAATTGATGTCACTTTCGAATTCTGTCAAATTCACCGAACGTGCACCAAACATATAACTTGGCGTTATTAAGCCGATGGCAATGCTAAAATCGTGATAGTACTCAGGAAAGCTAAAGCTATGCAAACCAGTATGTTTTCCTTGTCCTTTCAATCGAAAAATTTGACTTGACAGTGAAGGAAATAAAATTATCACCATTGATAATCATCATTGGCAAAAAGAAGTCGATTTTGAGAATTTTTTTTTCAATAGATCTCGTTTGGCTAACGCTTCACAAATCTGATGATAAATTTTACAATATGGTAAGGTGAAGGTAGCACATAACGACAAGGTTAACATCACTCTACACGAATAGGAAAAAGCGCCAATCGCATGAAAGAAAATAATTGATCTTGGCTTCTAACAGGGTTTTTTCAATTAGCGGCAACCCGCTGCATGGGGGAAAATTTTTTTCATTGGATAATTTAGAGCGTTTAATTGTAAATGATCGTTACAAAACTGATATGTCATAAAATTTCAAAACGTTAGAACTCCCTTAATATTTGTCCGATCCTAAAATGGAAAACACTTTTCCATGTTAGTTTTTCATAAGGAATCATGTGTAATTATTGGGCGGTCGATGATATATATCCACCCAGTACACTTCAAAACATGCACGTATCTAAGGCAACGTGCCAGGAGGGGCAACTTATTGTGTAAATTCGTTGGATCATCTCGTATTTGATGGGATAGACCAATTTTTCTCATATTTATTCATCTCCTGGAAGGATCCTAGATCTGCGTATGCTTCATAAGTCACAGGAAGAACATATAGTGTTATACATATAGGAGAGCAATAATTAGCTGATATCTTTGTGTTCCTCAAAGACATTGACATCGAAGACGTATGCTGTGATGATCAAAGCAGAGAGACCTTTGCATTAAAAAACTTCAATGGAGCACAGAGAAGTCAAATGGTTTCAATAACTCAAAGAATACTGAACAAGTATTTTAAGGAAAAAGAAACAAGAACAATATACATTTGAAGAAAAAAATGCATTGCTTCACTGAATTAAAATAATGAATATATAATATATAAATCTCTAAATACAACTTTCGTTAAAGCAGGAATGAAATGCGACTAGAAAAATCTCTAAATAAATGCTCAAAACTATTATTTGTCACCGACTTAGTCACATACTAGGCTAACTATCATGCAATATTTATTTAAATAATATTTATATGCAAAATCCCCCTTATATCATGGGCAGAGATACGGGGGGGGGGGGGGGGCATTGCCCCCCAGCATCAAAAGTGAAGTCGACAGATCGAATGCATATATGTATAGATGAATCGACATCATCTTGCCCCCCCAGCAATAATGACCGTGCCCCCCCCCAGACTTCCAAGTCTATCTCTGCCTATGCCTTATATAATGTAGACACGTACATGTGGACATGACATATATATATTACGTCTAATTTCATTGAATATTGGCCTAGCCAATGCCTGAATTTCCGGCTTAGGTCACTCAGTTCAAAAAAGTGGCCGGACATCCCTGGTCAAAGTCTGATAACAAAAGACGTGATTCTGGGTCATTGCCAAGTTGACGGTTTTTTTTTTTCCGTAATAATTATGTCCATGTTAGCTATGGCAATCCATCAAACGTAATATGTTGTAGTAATCAGTTTTTTCCCCTTTCAAAATGAAACAGAAAAACTGCAAAATGTCTATTATTATTTTAATAGTCTTTCCTCTCTTGTCACATGGAGCTAATCCGATACAGCTACTATATATAGGTGTGTATCAAACATTGGCAGGGAAAAAAAATTTGGATTTGGCACCTACCGGAACCTCTTACATCAGCACATCAAATTTTGGATAGGGATCTCCGGCCGCTTCATGAATTGGTCAGTCAAAGTCTGAATCATTCCTGAAAATCAGACCATGGTCAAACCTCTCTGCCAGTTCGCGAAATGGTCGCACTTCTGGATTTAGTAGTAACATGTATAGCAAGGCACTAAAAAATTAGTTTTAATGGAACTTTGACATATTTAATTCCTTTGCATCACTTGAACTGAACTAATTATCAGAGACTTTAAAGTGTTATTATCCATAATAAAGATAAATGGACTTGTTCTACTACGGTTGTGAACCCCTCATATACAGGGTGCATAGGCAACAGGGAATATGACATTTTACTGGCAAACCACTGATCCTAGAAGAATACTTCAAATTAGAAAAAGTATCCAAATAACGTGTAGTAATCAGATGCATCATTCATAATGCAAGGGATTGTATAGTTATTAAAAAACTTTTTATATAGTTACCCTGTGCTCAAAAACCCAATTAGAAAGTTGTTGCCCTGTCTCCCCATGCTTAAGTGTAATATTCACCGAGATATTCAAATTAAAAAAAGGAGGAAAATTGGGGAAAAAAACCATTGTTTCACACACATTTTAATAATGAAGCAGAATGATCGAATGTCTATGCATATATATGAATTGGCATCCTGATAATGCCCCTCCCTCCAGCTTTAATTATTGTGCCTCCCCAGCATTTCATACAGAGAGTATCTCTGCCTATGTACCATCCACATATATCAAAAGTTCACCAATATATCAAGCCACAATATAAAGGGGGGCTCAGCATTTGTAAATATAAATATAATAAAAATATATATATTTTAACTAATTTTTTAAAACATGAGTCTGTTTTGTACCGATATGTACAGCTACGAGATCATAAAATGAAAGGAACACATAAATAAATGCATTAGTGCTAATACATTTTTCTTACAAATTAAAAAAAAAACCAACCTCTGATAATAATTGCATGTGCAATGAAAGTAAACAATGTCAAATGAAAATTCAAAAATGACAATTTGCAAGTGTGGTGTATGTACAATACATCCCAAAAGTGAATATGTATAACATGTGCAAAGCAAGCCAATACATAAACATAGATAAGAAATGTGATAACATAAGATATATAAAAAAAGTACGAAATCCTGAAAATAAAACATGGTACAAAAAAAGCCCAAATACTGAAAGATGAAAAAACAAACAAAAATACATTAAAAAATCATTATCCACGCAATATTTGGTCCGATAATAGAAACAAATAAGCAACTCACAATCTTATGAAATATCACAATCTTTATCTCAACAAAACAATCAAGGAGATGCCAATTGAATGCTTCTTGCATAAAAAATATCAACATTTGTGAATTATACTCTCAATCACAATTCCATCAAGTTGCGCATAGTGAAAATGCTTCTCCGCTTGCAAAATCATCATATATGAAATTTATGTACGTGCCATATTACCATACTATGCATAGGAAAAAAAATCAGACCCAGGCCTCAAAAACAAAGATTTTGGGGGAGAGGGAACCAGTGTTGTCAATCAAATTAGAATCCAGGATCACAATAAATTACATTGCCAGGACCACAACGAGATACTTGGTCAGCAGGGGTAATCATGCAATTTTGGAGCTCCGCATACTCGTGTATTGCTGAAGAAGTTAGATGGCAAATTTGGTGATCAAACCACGAGCTTTTCCCTGCATGCAACCTGGCTTATCATAAGATACCTGTTAGACCAGTCTGTTGTCATAATTCAAAGCTAATTAAATTTCTACACAAATTTGACAGCTGCCCGATTGCTAATAGCTTTTGTAATGTATTTGTAATTATTCTCTGAGATTGTGTGTGAAGAATTACGACTCAATACTGAGTACTATTCCAGATATGTGTTTTCTTAGCAGAAATGAAAGATTTTCATGCTATGATCAACTCAACACAACTGCATTTGATCTCGAGATCAAAACCAAATCTAACGAGCTTGATGAACCAGTTACTCTTTTAGCTCAGGCAGCAAAGCATCCAAGGGAGTGAAATATCTGGTGCTATTTCGCATGCAAAATTAAATTAAAATTAAAGGCATTAACCTGCAATGAAAACTGGGTGTTGCCATTCACAGGAAGCAAACATTAGCTTGCAAATTCAAGAACCAATGTAAGGTTAGAAAGGTCAATATACAGGGCAATTATAATTAAAGTTCCCATGCTCCGAGTAGTTTTTCTCAAAAACTGCTTATCCGAATACAGCTGATTCTTAGGATATCATAAGGAGACCATGGGAGAGAAATTTATGTAATTAAAAAAAGCTCAAATTTCGACCACCAGGTGCACAAGTGGCACTTTTTTTAATTGAATTTTCCTATTTCCCATGGACCATATAGCATATATACCAAGTTCCAATGGGAAATGTCCTCCAGAAGAAGCGCTACATAGGTCTAGTAGTTCCAATATACTGACACTACTTTGATCTATGTAGTGCCTGTTCTGGAGGATGTAATCCATTGAAACTTCTTATATATACGCTATATGGTCCATAGGGAAAATATAAAATGCAACAAAAAAAAGAGACTTTTTCACCCGGTGATCGAAAATTGAACTATTTTGTTATTTATTCCATAAACCTCTCTCCCATGGTCTCATTAAGATATCCTAAGAGTTTGGCTGTATTTGGATAAGCAGTTTTTGAGGAAAAACTACTCAGAGTACGGGAACTTCAATTACAATCACCCTGTATTATGGAGAAAATCTATCATAAAAATAGAAAAAAAATTATCGCGATTGGCACAACAAGTTATTTTTTCAATTTTATACAATTGCTTTCATTGATAAAACTTGAAAAATACTTTAATGGACATGGTTAATGAATTAAAAAAAAACGTCACATTGTCCCTAGACTCCAACTTAAGTAACTAACTATATGTATAAAAATTAAGGCGGCAATACCAATTTTTGGTGAGCTGGTGCAATAAGATTTGTCAAGCTATGGTAATTGTGTGCCAAATAACAATTTTTTTAGCTACCCCTGTTGTAGGAATGGTCGATCTCTGCTATTGATTGAGTTTCTTGGTAACCGTGACCAGGGCTGTAACTAGAATTCTTGTAGCTCCCACAACTTTAAAATTTTATAACAGTGTCATTTGCTCACACCTAAAACTGCCATTCCCCCCTAAATTTTGCCGCTTGAGGTAGTTACCTCCCCCGTCCCCTATAATTCCGGCCCTGCCCGCGAAACTCCGCACACATTACCCAAGTTAAACAAAATCCTATTGTTAAAAATTCATCCCTCATATTAATAGCAAAATATAAATAATAACATTTGTATCAGCAACTGCAAAACTGTGCACAATCAATGAAACAAAACTACCATTTCTGTTCCGCAGTTTGTTTGTTTTTTTGTTATCCGCAAAACAATACTCAGTTAAGAACAAAACAAAAAACTTAGCAAATCAATCTTATTCATGTTAAACAGAATTTTCACCATTACCAAATTTATATAAAAATACACTTTTCCTATTTTTATAATTTTGGTGTGCTTGGCATTATCATAGCACGAGCGCAAACACAAAAATAGTAAATCGTTTTTTCAGTGTGTGTGTATTACATGCTTGCCCGAACTTTGATAACAATGGTACAAACACATATCTGTGCCAATATTGATTCCTATTTCTACACCAAATTTTTTCTCCTTCTGCAAATAATGGTTCAAGATCTTGACCATGTCAAAACTGCTTCGTTGAAATAAATGCAACTGAACATAGAGCCACAGTATGAAGCATGATCATACAGAGAAGTATTACTATTTGGGGAAAATTTTCATCTTGTAATTTCCTACATACAGTCCCACTGTATATAGTAAAACCTCTTTTAACGGCAACATTTTGTTAGACTCAAATGCATCCCATAGACTTAACAGGTAACATCCGAAGAAACGGCCAATTTAGACATGAATAGGGTTTACCAAATGTCCTCCTCCTTGATGACATTTTAGGCATCCTCACCAGCTTCGGAAAATTTGATTTTTCATTTGATTTTTCAGGGTTTTCGGAATTATTTTCTTTTTCTTAGAAACTTTTTTTTCCACTGTGAAAGATATATTTTCATCAACGTTTTATGTTTTTTTCCATTGACCAATAGCTGTTGGGAGTTCCCAGAATTTTTTTGCCATTCTGTTTTAATCAGGAAAATTTTTCACAATAGTGGCAAAATCTGTAATGAAAATTTGTAAAAGTGATGTCACTAAGGGTGTGTGTGCAGGCATCCTCCTTTCTGTTTCCGAATCTGGTAACCCTAGATACAGTCTCCAAAAAAAATAAAAAAAATATGCAAATCGGGATGAAAAAAATTATTTTCAAGGCAGTTTTTTTCCTGAACCGTATGGGGGAAATAATATACAAGATATATATTTTTTCTATATATTCCAATCTATATTCCATCTGCCATCTATATTTCAAATTATGAGTGATATATATTCTGGAATATTCATTCAATTGTGGAGTCTGTCGCTCTGAGCGAGACATTTGAAAGTGAAAATCAGCTTGTATATATATGTTTTGAAGTTGGAAAACCACAACGAGCCACCACTTTACTGCTCGTTATGATTGAACTCAGGCCCTTGCCATACGACTCCATCACAATGCAATGCTACAGCACAGCAACTGTAACTTTGGGTTGGAATTTTTCATCTCGTTGGGGTATAGAAATACTGTTTTATTGCCCATGGAGCATTAGAAAACAAAATTTTTCTTGGATAAGACCCCAGCTTATATACAGGAAATTATAGAATACCGCATCATTTTACATCTCTGTCTGTGTGCCTTTATTATCGCTAAAGTGTGATCGCATTGGAGTGTTCCAGCAGCTACAACCTAAAAAAATGTGTCAAGAGTATAATGATGTAAGGTGATAGGTGCTGCCACCTATTTCTCAAATCACAAATTAAAAATTTAATGTTGGAATTTTTTTTTTTCCAACCAAGAAAATCAACAACCAACTGAAAAAAATGATGCATCCAATGGGATTGAACTCTGCTCTCATTCCTTAGCATGCCAAGCTATTATGATTGCGCAATATATTATTTTATACAATACAAAGAATGACATCACACCATAATCCACAGCATTTTTCATTCTATTGACTACAATTATTTCACCACTCACCAACTCAGATCATATATTGCATTTACTACAATAGAGTTGGGTCGTAAATTAAGGCGCATCTATTGGTGGTTACCCCAGGTTTATCGGGAAAGAACTTGTTATCTATGTTCTTTCTCTAGGATGGAACTCGTGGACTTGACGGAAACCTTTATGGCGGTAGACAAGCATCTTATCACGGCGCCACTCAGGCACTGTTATTACTTTGACAGTATCATAACTTTAGCCATATATAGTGCCTCACATAGCGACCAGAACTTAGGGGCTGAAATCATTTGAGCCCCCAATAATTTCTGAAAAAAACAATGTAATGCACTTTCCCTCTCCTGTATACACGCTTGAGTCTCACATATATGGGACGACCAGTATTTTTCAGTCTTCCCCAATATTATCTTCATGTTGGCACCTCTGGTGTCAGGACAATTTTTGCTATTTGAATCACATCAGAATGTTTACATCACATTTCATAATCTTGACTTCTAGCCTCTTGTCTAGCATAGACACCATCTATTTTCCTGCTGAGGTAAAAGTCATTCTTCCCTCTTCATTGTAATAAAGTTCCTCAACAACCATATCATGGTCTCAACACATCGCACATCTCTTTTGGCGTTATTCAGATTAATCTAACTACTACTTCAGCATACACCAACTGTGGCCATATCACTATACTGCGATTTACTACCATTAACCATTAACAAGTTGGGATGGAAATAAAACAGCCATCTATCAATGGTCACTTCAAGCTCATTAGGGAAAATATCTCATCTATATTCTTCCTTCGCCAAGTTTGAACGTGGGACTTGACTGCAACCTTTACGGTGGTAAACAAGCATCTTACTAACATGCCCCTCGGGCTCTTAGATTAATCTAACTGGGATATTCAAGCCAAATAAAGGTGTGCATTCTCCATGTGCAAAGTGTATCATCAGCTTTCTCCCAGCAAGTTTCAGCGTACTGATACTCAAACAATTGAGCAGAACTTTGAAATAACCGAAACAATATGAAAACTACAAAGTTAATAGAGGAATACATATTGAAACCATACAGATCAAAACCTGCCGGATCCAACATCTACCCAGTATGTCCCGTATTCCTATACACCACAAATAAATATTTGTTTCTTAACATTCACACACAGATCGATGAGATAGCTTTGGTTTGAGTTTAGTCCAAGAATATTTACTTTCCTTCCAGTCTTTCTCTGATTTTTCTTTGCTCCAACATTCACAAGGGTATATCTACAGTGCATAATTTACTCGTGTTATTAAGGTGAGAATACAAAATGTGATACTTTGGCATCAGAAACCACCATATTGCTATTTTTCCCCCAATCGATATCAGTAACATTCTCTCGTCAAAGTTCACACAAGCATCCAAAAAATAAAAGATATAATTTCACAGGGTATTACATTTGGTTTTTACATTGTCTCATAAATTGACCTGATCATCGATATATGAATGATCACGATCATTTTGTTTCACTTTGGCAAACAGCAGGAATGTATAGATTATATATTATTATAAAAAGGAAAATCCGTGTCATGAACGTCAGAATGACAGGTTTTTTTTTAATCACCGTTCATTCATGTCACAAATCCCACGAGAAGAGGTGATGTTTTACTAACATGTCTCGAACACCTTCTTTCAATGGCTGCGATGGCTCTTTTTTCGATGGAAGTTCCCAGTCTGGATTCAGATTGAAAGCAAATTGTGCCAATAGCCTGTTTCAAATACAAAACACTGTGAGTCACACACAGAAATGATGAACAGATTATATGAAACTTAAGAATTTCTGGTGAATAAAAACAAACTTCAGGAATCTTAGATAAAATTACTGGGTTTGCCTTGTACCGTTATAGTGATATCGCAGTTTGATTTTGTTTTCCCAAGAATAATTATTTTGCAGACGACTGTAAGGAAAATATACATATGCAATTTTTCAACTTGAATGGACATATTTATTATCAATATGGTACAAAGGTTACACCAAACTATTAAACAGCTATTTTTTCAGCTCTGAAAGTTTTTTTTTTTTGTGCATTCTGAAGCTGAGGTTTAATACTAGGAGGATCATGCCGGTTTTGACCTTTTTCAATCTTCTCTGTCGATCTTCACGATGAGCCAGATCATTTAAAATATTGAAATTTCACAACTTTTCCTGAAAATGCTTAAATATTACGCTGTCCAACTATCATAAATTTAAAAAAAGAATTGGCCAAGATATATTTAGTTATACCTAGAAGGACAATCATTGGTCAATTTAACAGTACCGTTATAGGCTCTTTCATAGCCATATGCAGCAAATATATAGTTGAATTGTGGCATCAAATTGCAACTAATATAGATAAGCACACTTTGGCTAACTGAAGTGTCCTTAATGATAGACTAATTGAAAAATAAAAATACTAATATGGCCAAAAATGCATTGATGCAAATCATTGAATCTGATCTGAAAGCTACTAGAGAAATTTGAACATGTGACAATTATTTTGCTTCACCAATACTAGCTGAAATAATGAAGCCTAGAGTCTTAACTATACTTTAGAATTATCGATAGTTTTCTTCTAAGCATTCATCTGCAATGTCACAATACAAATAACAAAATCTGAGGCCATAACAGTCAAATTGCCCATGAAGGTGGCAAGAAAAAAAAATAACGAAAGGTCAAAGAAAAAAAAAGAAAAATTAATTTTAATAACATTGGAAAAAACCTATAAAATGGTTATCATAGTCATAAAAACCAATGTCTCCTTCAAGCAAGGGGTTCTTACCCAAGGGCCCTTAAAAGATTTTACGAGTTCAATAAGCTCAGACAAGAAAACAATGAAGTTATTATTTCCCATTACTATACACTGAGTATTGTTTTGTAAAAGGTCTATGGACCCATCTTATTGGCACAAAGGGTTTGTGGAACCATCATATTGGCACAAAGGGTTTGTGGAACATCATATTGGCACAAAGGGTTTGTGGAACCATCATATTGGCACAAAGGGTCTGTGGAATATGAAAGGTCAGGAACTCATGGTATATGATGAATATAATTCTGAAAAGGGAAGTCAACTAGATACTTCACCTACAAAAATTAAAAATGTGTAATTCATTTTGTCTTGAAAAAAATTTTCATTAATAAACTGATAGTCTCTAAAATTCTTACCTAAGTTCGCATTTGATCTGTACCCATCCTGGACTGTTTATGAATGACCACGGGTGATGCCACTTTTGGACGACGCATAGACAAGAACATAAAACCTCGAACCATAAGTGTAACACTTGCTCACTTGATAGAAAAAGAATAGGAAAAATTATTAAGAGGATGTAGCAACATGTAGACCTGCAGAAAAATGAAATTCTCACACGTTTTCCTCATTACAGTAATAAAATCAGAAACTCACAAATAATTCCCCCGTATTGATTTAAAATTGGAACAGTGTTTTCCATACTTATGGCAAATTCAGGTGCATCACTAAAGTCATTTGCCGAGACTCCAGGGCAGATTAGCATCTGAAACTATAATATTCATCTATCTATGTGGGATTAGGTTTGCTTGGGGCACTGTTATGTCATTAAATAGTTACAACCCTGCCACTGAAGTGTCTCACCATCAGATAGTGAAGTATTTAATATTCAAATGCCATTCCCGAGAACATTAATGTAAAAGATTAGAAATTCATAATTTACATAATACACTATTTTTATTTGTCAGAAGTGCTCCAATTTCAGTGATGTAAACTAGATGTTTAATTTTTGCATTCTTTTGTGTTTACCATAGTGATTTAACTGTGATGTTTCCTTTCTATTCTTCATACATATGTACTTGGACTGTGACGTGCAATATGCTTATCACAAATGCTTAATTTTTTGTATTTTTTCGTGTTTATCATATTTGCATTTTGTGTTTTTTGTATTTGCACTTCTGTTGTTCCCCCTTTTCTTTCTCATACTGTGATGTGCATTGTGCTTGCCCCAATAACTGATTTATATATACAGGGTGATCCAGAAAAGACGGGAACAACTTTATGATGTGGTAGTACACACCAATACAAACAATTGTCATCAAAGAATGCATGGTCTAGCATGAACAGAAAATGTACTAGCATGTGTTTTGAAATGACCGCTCCGCAAATGTTAAAACGACATTCCTGTTGAAATTTATAGGGAGAAAAAGAACATGCATGCAAATGCAACCTGGGGAATACGCTAAGTATTTTCATACTGAAATGCATGCGTGTCTGCTTTTTCAATATTACTAAAGTGCGGCATTATCCCGTACGTTACAATTGTTAGAACGGTTGCGCGCTGGAATAACTTCACAGGGCTGGCATCCACAGCTTTTATTCACTGTGAAGCAGATTTGTGTGTGTGTGCATATGGGTTCCTCTTCTACCCCAGGTTACATTTGCATGCCTGGTGTTCTTTTTCTCTCAATAAATTTCAACAGGAATGTCGTTTTAACGTTTGTGAAGCAGCTGTTTCGAAATGCGCTAGTGCATTTGCATTTCATGTTAGACCATGCATTCTTTGATGACAATTGTTTGCATTGGTGTGTACTACAGTCGAATCCTGTTATAACAAACTCCAAGAGACCGGAGAAATCACTTTGTTATGATGAAGTTTTGTTATAAAGGAATTCCAGGTTTTTGCAATGTTCCTATGTAAACTTATGTGGGGGAATTAGAAAAGTGTTTGTTAAGCAAGATTTTTTGCAATAACGGTAGTCGTTAGAATGGGATTTGACTATCACCTCTTAAAGTTTTCCCATCTATTCTGAATCACCCTGTATAACTGATGTGTTTCTCCTGCCCTTTTTCATACATATGTGCTTGGACTGTGAAGTGCATTGTGCTTACCACAGATGCTTAATCTTTGCATTTCTTGTGTGTTTACCATATTTTCATTTCTGTTGTTTCCCCCTTTTTTTCTCTTTTTCTCTTGGACTGTGATGTGCATTGTGCTTACCACAGATGTTTCATTTTTAAATTTTTTGTGTTTACTATATACCGTATATACTCCCTATGTCCCTGCATGTAGATTTTATCTTCATCTGGGCTGTCATCACCATTGTCACTTTCAAAGAGGATATAATCTTCAGGTACGTCCATCGCATTGCTGATGCAACACTTTTTGAAGGAGCGGATGATAATTTCGGTGGAAACAGAATTCCACACCTCATGTACCTGTCAAGGTGGAAAAGTCATGCCACACTTTTCCCCCTCTTTTGACATATGACATAGTGTTTTTGTAATCGAGAGTTATTCATATCATATTTATGTGTCATATTTTTGTGTCAAATAGTAGATATGTAACGTATCGGGATCCGATCCCTCTACGTTAATGGTGATCTTGTCGTTATGTGGGAAATTCCTTCTTATTTTAGACCCCAGGGACCTCTCAGTTACCGGAAACCACCCGAGGACCCACTGGCGAACCGGTAAGGGCCAGAGTGTTCGATTAGTTCGGCAGTCGGCGGGTGGGGTCTTTCGGCTGTCGAACGAGAACGGGCCAGAGGTCGGGCTACTGATGTCCCACATAAATTAATTTCCCTCATGACGACGATGCCGCTATTTTCGTGGAGGGGTTTGATCCAATATATGTATAGTTGGGCGAGGCTTAGCCCAGTTTAAATTATTTTTATTGAAGAACCTCCCGGGGGAGTTGTTGCAAGTCTCGTTGTGCGGATACGAAAATATAGTGTTGTACTCACTTATTTTCGGCGGGGGGCTGCAGACCTCCGTCGGAACAATTCATTTCATATTGTTATGTTGGTAATGTTTACATAATCGGGAGAGTCTGATCAGCTCTCCGGATTATGTCATGTTGCCAGATTCCAATGTAATTAAATTGTAATGTTTATAATAGTGACGCATGAATATGCAAATTCGATAATTTTGTTGAGGCGAAAAGGCCATGCGAGGACATGTGGTCCCAAACTTCTTGTAAAAGGGGAGTATAAATTCCTCCCTCTTTGTCTCTCACATTGCGTTCGTCTAATCTTGTTCTGTTCAACTGAAGCCCTCTAGTAGGACGGTTCACCGTCTTACTACCGTATCTATTGGCCTTAGGCTGAATTGTTAAAATGCAATAATCTACATTATTTGAATCCGTTTTCCGGCAGGTCCGGAATCAAACTATAAAACAATCTTCACAGCCAAAGTTCTTCATTGCTGATCGAGGTGGTCCGGCCCTCAACCGAGAGGCCCCCGGAGCTGATCAAGGTGGTTCGGCCCTCAACCGAGAGGCCCCCTGGAGCTGATCAAGGTGGTTCGGCCCTCAACCAAGAGGCCCCCCGGAGCTGAGCAAGGTGGTCCGGCCCTCAACCGTGAGGCCCCCAGGAACTGATCAAGGTGTTCCGGTTCTCAACTGAGAAAACTCCTCTGGTATTTACGGAAAAGCTAACAACATCGGATGTCCGATCACTGCACAAGTTGACTGTTGTTGATCATCAATTGGTGAGCCAGTATCTTTACTGCTAACGTCAAATAGAGGGCTCTAAGATATACTAATCCATTGTTAAAATTAACTAACCCATATAATTAATTTGAATAAATAATAATATTTCATACGAAAGTTTGTTTCTAATCATTTTCCACTTGTCGTTTGCCACTTTATTGCTGGATATTTCGAACCGGGCAAGCAACTCCCATAAGGGACGCTGCAATGTGTTTTGTGTTGTAAGAAAATTAGTTTGTTGTCCTTTTTCAGTTGGGAAAACGAGTAGGTTACACACCTATTTTTTGTACACGCGGTATGTGTTTTCGAAATTTTTGATTTTCCACACGATCTCGATATCGTAGACTTTGACCGATTATTCTAAATTAATCCCCTGGAAATTTTGCTCCTTGGTGTCAACAGTGAACCGATTTTGAGGCATCTTTGTTGGAAAAATTAAGAGTTTGTAAAAATTTAAATTTGTTCCAGGATAGTGAAGCAGGAGATGGCCATTTTTCGAACTTTCGTTTCCGATCACGAAGGTGACGTGGAGAGAATATTTTTTCTGTTTGTTTGTTTATTTTTGCGGAGGGAAACACACAAAATTACCGCTTTTCGTGTTTGAAACTTTTTGCAACGTCATCAGAATTTTTCTGGAGGATGAGACATACATGCTGATCTATTTTGTGGAATCATTAATTAAGTAATTCATTAATAATTTCTTTTTTTTAAAATGGAAACTTACACACGTGCCGTTGATATTTGTTAACGTTGAATTTGAATAATAATTCTGATTGGAAGATATTTAGATAATTCAAGAAAGTGTATTCCATGTGTCATCTTGAATTTAAAATCATGTGTTAATTAATTTTTTTAATTTTCTTTGTCATATGACGAAATTCTTCCTGTATCATTAATTATGCGTCAAAGTATGTCATGTGACCTATCATTGGAACGCGGAATTAATTTCCCATCTAATGGTAAAATTTAATTTGTATTTTTTTAATGATGTGTGTACGTAATTAAGCGTTTTCCTTTTTGTATAACATTTAGTGCATTGTCCTTGGGATCAGAGGAGTCTCCCTGTAGGAAGAAAGTTTCGTTCAGGGCGTTATTTTGTCCGGATTTTAGACTTGCCCTTTCACCTTAATTGGTCAAAATTGATGTCGTAAAAATTTACGCCACGAATCAAAGTGTGCGCATTTTCGAAGCCACGCCCACTTTTCATTTTACTTATACCCTCGAAACGTCGGTGGGTTGGTCAGTTTTTGGTTAGTCGTTGGTCAGTCTTGGTTCAGTCTTCCGTGTTTTCTCTCGTCGAGAAAAACGCGGTAAATTTGATGTTAGTAATGTGAAATCGTTCTCGCGAGATGTTGCTTTCGCTACCGCAGTAGTTTCTCCATTTTGTTGCCGAGGCAATCCTGAAGCCTGTCACCATGTCCAGAGCAGAGCCTGAGAAGGATCCGGAGAGTTTTGTCCTATCTTGGATAGGCTGCCTGTTTCCCGATGCCCCTAGAACTTGATTCGAGATCCAAGAACTGTGGCAGGAACACTGACCCCTGGGTGGCAGAACGACGAGTCACTCAGAATTTGTGAGTATGTGAGGTATTTTCCTCTTTGTTTCTCTCTCTCATTCACCATTTATTTTGAGTTCGTGGCGGTGATCTGGAAATTTGTTAAGCTTTGTTAATATCATGATTTCTTTGAGGTTAGATCAAACTCCCCCCGTTGAATTATTTCAGTTAAGTAGAAATTTCTTTAATGTGTCTTAATTCTAATGATCGCTATGACAATGCACATTTTCGAGATTATTCTGTTTGTTTCGTTGTTTAAAGTAAAGTTTTGTTAAATGTTGATGTTGGAAAAGTATTTATTTTCTGCTATAAGAGACTTTTGAATTTGCTCAATGTCAGTTCTGAAGTATTTTAAATGATGCTGCTGTATTGTTAAAATATCTCATTGAGGAAGAAAAGTAATTAAAATTTAATTATCTCAACTATTATAAATGTGTATGTGTGACTTGTAGT
This sequence comes from Pholcus phalangioides, assembly GCF_987345545.1. NCBI lineage: Eukaryota > Metazoa > Arthropoda > Arachnida > Araneae > Pholcidae > Pholcus > Pholcus phalangioides. Next base: position 8,152,734 of record NW_028301637.1, read on the forward strand.
AATTTGGTTCTTTTTTTTACTTGTTTTCATGTGGTAAATGTTAATTAAGATGGAGCACTAGCACTCCCCGTTGATAAGGGTTATTTTGTGGTCAAGGTAACCACGCTCTGTATGCCCTATTCGAATCACTGGCCAAAGTGTTGAAAGATATTAATATAAGGAGAAAAATGTTCATAGTTCTCATAAATAAAATTGTTATGGTAAAATATATCTTTTGGGGAGAACACCATAACATACCCATTGGCACACTAAGCCAATGCCAGGTTTCTTCAAGGCACCACTTTTTGGAGTTTTTTTATCATTGGATTTCATCTATTCTATCCACAAATTCCTTAAATAGTCTTTGAAAGGCTTGCTGATGCTCACATCTAAAGGCTGTACAATCGACGTTAGCCAACCTGGTATCAAAGCCAATTATGTTTTCAATTTCTTTGCCTCGGCTTTGATATTATCGGTTCTGTGGGATTTGAACATATCCCATACCAATAATGAAGGTTTCTTGAATACCACTGCAAAATGACTACTGATTGCGAGGATCGATATTTTCTCAAAAAAAATTGACCAGAGTATAAGCCGACCCTTCCACTTGAAGAACGAATTTTTATACAAAAAATCTCAGCTTATACACGAGTATATGTGATATTTTAATTTTTTTACCCCCATATACTTCGAAAAAGTGTTCTTATGTTTGGTCAGGTGGGGTGAATAGATTGATGGGCTAGGGAGGATGTTGCTACTTTTCCAACAGATACCCTTTACGTTAGAGGGTCTGTAAGGAATATTAAGTTCAAGTTATGTAAACTAAAACTGATGACAGATGGCAGGTCTTTGCACATAACAAGCATTACACAGAAACAACCTTCACGTTAGATTCACAACACATGCATGCACATTCCAGCAGGCCATAGCCAGAAATTTCGTTCGGCGGGAGGACCACTTTCATTTCAGAAGGGGACCAAAGTGATAGATCAATAGATTTGGTCATCTTCCCCCCCCCTCTTTTTTTGCTCATTTTTTCATTTTGGGGAGAGGGACCTGACCCCTAAGTCCCCCCTCGCTACAGCCTTGCATTCTAGCATGTACCGATTCGTTAAAAGTTTTGCAGAGGAATGTGGATGAGGCACATATGTGGTTCAATAGTAGGGATGTAAACCAGTATTCTTCAACCACTGGTGCCAATCATGTAGAGAGAATTATATATATTTTTTCCTCATTTACTTTTTGCTGGCCTGCAAACTATTCTTAAAATTTATTTATCTTTTTGTTGGTCTGCAAGTTGTTTCTCACATTTATTTTCTGCTGGTCCACAAATTATTTCTTCAATTTATTTTATTTTTTCTGGTCTTTTGCAAATAATTTCTCCCATTTATTTATTGCCGGTCTGCAAAGTATTTCTCCCACTAATTTATTTTTTTCTGATCAAGATATTATTTCTTTCATATGTTTATTGCTGGTCTGCAAATTTTATTTCCATTTACTTACTTTTTTTTTACATGTCCTCAAATTATTTTTCCCATTTATTTATTTTTCAGTCCGCAAATTATTTCTCATATTTCCCATCGGTCTGCAGCTGTTATAAAGCAGGCAGACCTACAATACGATACTGACATACGATGAAAATTCAAACATTTCTATCTTTACTTCAGAAAATGAAAGATGGCAGCATGAACACAAAATGGTTGAAGAACACTGCTGTAAACCCTGTCCATTAGGAAGCAATGAACCTCGTTTCCCTAACCTGGTCAGGAACCTTTCTGCTCCAAAAAACCTTGTTAATTATGCAAAAAAAATTCTAATGATGCGAGCTGATCTTGTCAAAAAGCCTCACCACAAAGAGCAATAGGCCTACAACGATTCAATCATTACACTTCAGTAATAGTTAGAAAAATTGATGACATGACCACATATAATAAGCATTACACAGAAACAAACTTCACATTAGGTCCATAACACATACGTTGGTTCCGTAGAGGAATATGGACAAGGTGCATGTGTGGTTTAGTAGTAGTACCTAGGGACCAGTCGCTGTGGTGGTCGAGTGGTCATAGCGACGGACTCTCATCACCGGTGGGGCTCGAACCTCACCGTCGCCACAGTGGTGGTCCGCTGAACCAACCGACACATTCATATTTAACATCACAACACCATAAATACACATTTTTCAACATCACATTTTCTGGCACATTCCACTAATTAATAGAAGATGAATATATTAGAAATTTCTTAACCGTTTGAGTGGTGTTTGAAATTTTCCTGATTCACATTATAACTGCCACAGTGGAAATCACTAAACATTCTAGAAATTGCCACCTACTTTAAAGAATATTTTTTTACCTGATTGCATGAGCTGATAAATGGTTTTCCTGAACACCGAAAATAATAGTTAAAAAAGAATATAGAATGGAAAAAACTATCATTTTTTGTTATTTATTCTCTAAGCATATATGTTATGCTACCCCAAAAGGAAAGGGGAAAATATTGTGTCTCTTTCTTTTGTTATCAGACTTTGAACAAAAGCTGACTCCGCCCACTGGCAGTTGATCAACATGTTGTGCATGGATGATAAAAAAATGTTCGACAGTGAGAGCAACTTCAATGCGGTAGCTGGGCTCGGGACTGCCAAAGTAAGTGGGTTTTAAGGTGGCAAGATATTTTGTGATTGCCGAAATGAAAGGCATCAAGTTAGGCGGGATATCAAGTCATTGCCGCTGTAAGGGTTAAATGAATGAGAGGTATGTGCTGTTGTGAGTGATAGTAGTGGTTGTACTTAGTGGTAAAAGGAAATAACTTAGCTATCATAAACTGGCAAAAGCAACCCTGGGCAAAATATGGAATATGGCCCACATTGCACTCGGGCAAACTCATGATTAAACTGTATTTCCCAGACACCATGCTTACAATCTTCAGCATTTGTGAATATAAAACACCCCCTTTTCCAAGTCTCATCATGCAACAACACATGGCAGATTAAATCCATGCCTTTCCATCATTTCCCAATCACAATGTGTTAATTACAGATATCTCAACATTGCATTAACAGATGTATGAGTATGTTATGCAATTAGCAGTACTCACTTCAAACCTATGCAGACTAATGATCTCAGCTTGACATCCATTTGAGCATTTGCTGCATCATGAGACAGGTTTACAGCTTGAACAGACTGAAATATATTGAATAATAATATGCATATAAATTAAATGTCTCGATTGTTTAAAACAGTGGTTCTTAACTTCTATTCTTTCCCGCATCCCCAATGCAATACCATTTACCTTTTCGCACCCTCTTGGAAAATGCATTTTACAATTCATTAGAAAACTTCTAATTAGCTATTTATCAATTGTTTTTTATAATCTTTTCAAATACTATTTAATTCCTTTTTTGGCAATGATAAATAATCGTTTCTGTTACAATTGATTAACTTTATTTCTTTTTGAATTAATTTTAAAAAATGTATAATTATATATACGTTCATTTGTAAAAAAAATTACTTTTTTTCAGATTTTTCAAACTTTTAAGAGAAAAATAGTAAATGCAGTCTTCTTTACTCATGGATGAAAATACCAGCCCTCTCTAACAACAATATATTTTATATATGTTCGACACTTGACTAAATGTTTTTGTCATGCTGACAACGCTATCAAATCTAAGTGCTACATGTTAATAACGCAAGGTACAAATGTAAACAAACCACAAAATACCATGGCTACTAATAATATTTTTCCTGAATCAAAATGGAAACAAGTATAATCGCTAACCAAAAAATAATCTTTTGCAATGCAAATTATGCATGACAGTCCTATTACAAGTAAAAACAAGAAAATTGAGGTTTCAAAATGTTGGTATGGTTCATATTTTTTAATGAAATGAAGAATTCAATTTTACTTACAATTTCAATTTTCCTGAATCAACAACACAATCAACATTAAAAATTTTTTTTTTCATCTCAAACCCGGAAAATGATTAATTTTTTGTTAGCTTTTTAATGCTTAATTAGTTTTCAACCGTGGCATCCCCTGTTAAGAACAACTTAACTGAACAACTTAAAATACCTAAAGTTTGACAACATTTATGCCTCACATCCATATTCAAAAACAGAGAAGAAACTCACCCGGTACAACATCTCCTCTGGAGTAAGAACCTTACCATCTTCATCAAGCCTGTCAATAAATTGTGAAATGTTTTGAATGATAAATAAAAAGGCAAGAACTTACTTTATAGTATGAATGTACTTGTAAAGGGAAAAATTCTTTTGCATTTGATAGCATTATATATACGTGATGAAATTCATGGAGATTCAGACTATGTTAAAAACCGACACATGCTTGCAATCAACTTGTATATATAGATAGAAAGCTTTTTTTCTTTTCATCATTCAGGACTCTCACTCATAAAAAGAAAAGATGGGGAAAAAAGGACTAAAAAGTAGGGATGGACTGTAGCCCCCTTAAACAACATAATCATACAAAAAAATATAAAAGAAATAAAAACATTTTTATTAAATTTTTTTTTTTCCATAACACTATTTCAGTATCCCATAACATTGACTCAATCCAAAGCAAAATTACAGAAATGACTTGGAAAGGAAAACAATTTTTGGCCAAAACAGTGCACTAACAACTTCAGATAATTCTTTTGTCTCTCTCCTCCCAATATACAGTGAAACCTGTATAAACAGACAAATTATTTTCAGTTATAGACAGGTTTCCATCATATAAAGGTACTCGAAAAAAATATATTCAGTATTTATTTTCCACCATTATGCAAAAAAAAAGAAATTTTAATTTTTAAATCCCTTCTTTTGCATTTTTTAAAAATTGTATTTCTTTTTTCCATTTTAGTTTGTTGATATTGTTCACTAATGAGTAAGTGTTTATTAGTATTCATTATAAACTTGCAATGTATTAACCAGTATGGGTCTCTGGACCCCTTGTCTCATCTCTTTTGTCCCATCTTTCAGACCATCAAGTAGTAAATACGATTTTTTTTTTCAACCAGGCAGAAGTTTTTAACAACTACTCTACTCGTTGAACTCTCAAACTAAGCAAACAAAAAATTAATAAACTAAATGGTCCACATACGTTCTCCCCCCCCCCCCTCCAAATAACTTTGAAAACGATGCAATTTCTGCTTTGACAGAATCATCAATTGCAATCTACAACATTTGTAATATTTGACAATATATCAATGATTCCCTGCTCAATTAAAATCAATTATATGCATTTTTTTGATAAGTTTCGGTAAAAAAATAGGACAAGTGGGAGCCCTCTCTGCGTTATTATTGTACACATAAAGGTTATTATTTTTTGAGGCTCACAAGCCAGCTTAGCCTCAAAATATTTTGTACCTGTATTTTGATTAAATGAATAAAATTATATTATCTTAAACTTTTTATTTCAGTCTATAGATTCTGTGCCTAAGTGATGCAGTGGTAAGATCTTCCACTATGAAGGTTACCGTCAAGGTCCACTGGTTCGAATCCGGGCATAGAACGTCAGAAACAAGTTCTTTACCTACCGAGCCTGGGGAGACCACCTTCATTTCCCACCGAACTCAAAATTGCCATATGGCGATATATGACCAGAGTTGGTGTGCAGTAAAGTAGTCTATAGATTCTAACTATAATATTCATATGAAAGACAGTTTTGATGATTTAAAATTCTCTTCAACAAAACCCAATATCTCAATTGTGAAAATTTCACAACTAAATTTGTATGATATTTATAAAAAAAATTACATGGATTGTTATTCAGTCAATGCCACTTATTATAATCACGGATAACGTTATTATTCGAGTATTGTTATCACTTTTTGCACGGAACAGACCAATACTGTTACATGGGAAAAAATTTGTTTATAGTTATCTGGATTTCAAATAATGCAATCAAATTTTTTTCTATCGAAAGGTTCTTTTAGCATCCTGAAGCTAAAGTTTAACGAATCATACTTTTTTTCCCTGTAACTTATCGTAATCAGGCTGGAAAGACTGTGCAGGAGGCTAGAAGGTGTTCTCTTCCCCTTCCACTGTTTGACAAACATTTCCGTATTTAATGCCATAATCAGTCCGTAGTATTTGCTGTGATAGATATATGTGTGGGGTTGCTTTTCAATGACCTTCCTATAGTGAAGGGGAATGTATGACAAAACCAAAGCACTTTCCTTCAGTTCTTTCAGTTGATAAGATTCAAATTTCTTTTCCTGAGAGATTTTCTTAAGGAATCTATGAAACGTATTGTGTACATTAAAAAAATATTGTAATTAGTGATCTACATTACACAAATTCATTCTGACGCCTCATTTGGCTGATTAACAAAAATGTAAAATTGTAGCTTAAAGAAAAAACAAAGAGGTCTCGTCATGGAATAGAATTTGTTTTAAAAATGAAATGATTGAACTTTTTGAAACTAATTATATGGGCAAAAAAAACTGTTGTCCCGTTTTACCAATCCAGTTCCACATACGTCCCGTTTTACCAATCCAGTTCAACATACGTCCCATTCAACCAAACGGGATGCATGGTTACTATACTTATAAATGGGACTTTTGTCGGATATAGTTATCAGGGACCAAGAATCCCGATGTTAAATGGTGTAGACTGTATTAAAAATTAACTCACCGGAATGTTTTGCATAAAACAAGTCTTGAATACACAGAATTGAAATCTTTCTCTACTTCTTTATTCGCAACCTGAAATGAAAACTAAAAGTCAACTTAAGTTCTTGAAAAAAGCAAAGGCATCACAAAATGAATGTGATTACAATCTACAAATAATTGCTCAATAATAAATACATATGAACACTACCATTGGCGTATGCAAAGGGGGGTTTGGGGTTCTAACCCCCTTGTGCTAAGAGTATAGTGTTATTTTGCAGGAAAAAAAGTAAAACCACCCTCAGAAAGAGAAAATCTGAACACCTCCCCCACCCCGAGAAAATTTTGCATATCCTTAAGAACACTACCAATATGATTTTATGTCTGCCATCATAGGAAAGAGTTTTTTGGACATTCCACAGTGTTTGACCTCACCCTTAATGTTCCCCCAACACTGTTTGTTGAAACATGATCAGGACAGATTAAGACCCTTGAGGGCCCTAAGCACTTGAGTAATTTTGCTGCCCCCCTCCCCTTTTCATGAAATTGCCCAATTTTTGTACATTTGAAGGCTAATAATTTTTACTTTCAGACTTTCTTCATGTTTAGCTTTTTTTGCAGAGAATTGACAATATCAGATACTGCCAATTCTCTCCAGGGTGACCATACTTGCAGTATTTGGTTGTTAATAAATGGAATAGCTTACCCCCGGAGGTAGTAAGTTGTAACACAATTGACACGTTTAAAAAGAAATAGGATAAACATGGGGTAAATCGAGAAGCTATCCATACTTAGAATAAGACAACCATAAGTATTCTTTATGGGCATTGTATGATATTTATCACGTGTATATATTGTTCATAATTTTTGTTAATTGAATTTTTAATTGGGTTGCTGTATTATCAAAATATATGACATCCATATTGTTATGGGCATCTTTTTCTCGGCCACCTCGTTGGGCATTTTGCCTGTTGTGGCGTTGTATTTGTATTTATTTTCCTTCTATCTATTCATTGAATGTATCACTTGGAGAAAAATAAAACCCATAAGAAACGCGTTAAATAAAGTTTTATATTTCAGAAGTAGATAGAATATGTGAATATTTCTAAGCACATATTGCATTTGCTTGAAAGGTCCTCCCTTTCACTTTTTGTAGTCTTTGACGACATCTTCAAAACCAAAGCTACATATAACACATTTGCTTCTACTTTTAGTAGAGATGAAGCCTGTTATTCTGTAAATTTTTGTTCCAATGCTTGACATAATTCTAGCTTCAAAATTATAAAGTTACATTTCTGTAGCTTATCCTTAAAATTTTTCTTAATTAAGAATTCAAATAAATTTTACATCTTATTTGTGAGAATTGAGCAAGCCACAGAAATGCAAATTAATGTTATTATCACTATTTTTATTTTTTGCCAAAATGTAAATTTTGGAATTTTTCCTTTCATATATCTTCCAAAAAGACATAGTCTTTCAAAACATTCGAAGATATTTTCTCCCATTGAACGTTTTTTAGAATGTCCGAACCAGCTTCAGGAGGAACCACTGAACCTAATCATGGTCACAATATTACCCACAAGTACGGTAGAGTGTCAATAATCTGAGGTGAATGGGAACATGTGACTAATTAGCATGTTGGCCAATATGCATCGAGATGCATGATTCAAACATAAAAATTTAATTTTACTCCTCTGAATTCCGTTAAGGAGTGAAAAAGGTTTAGGTAATTTTTTTTAATAGTTATTTCTCACTAAAAAAGTTTTTTTAGGAGGAATTTTAAAAAATTCCAGCATACCTCAGATTATCTAGAATTCCAAAATTTCAGGACTTAAATTATTGAGACTCTACTGTATTTTATGTTTGGTTGATCACTACCGTCGAGGACATTTTTTTCTGATACATTTTCAGAGTTTTAGAGAGTTCAGAGATCTAGATTTCGTAATCTAGATCTAGTAGCATTTCTTTTGCTTCTACAGTGGGTCAAACTACTCAGTTGATACACTTATGATCCATATATAAGAGCA